>NW_007248777.1:144731-224541 GCF_000164805.1 Carlito syrichta
CCCCAGAAAGGCTGCCAAGTCTCGGCCGGCAGCCTGGGCTCTCCTGTCCCTGCCCGAGCGTCCCCACAGCACGCATGGGGCGTTTCTCGCCTCGGCTCGGGTCCTCCCTTCTCGCGGAGGGCGGCCGCCCGGGGCGGACTCTGGGGCCGTCCGCCTGCTACGTGAGCGGCCGGGTGCTTTCTGGGGCGAGGGGGGCTTGTGGCGAGGAGCAGCCGAGGCCCGCCGGGCGCCTGGAGGGTGGGCTGGACCCCTCCCTCGACGCAGAGCTGGGGCGTTTGTGAAGCAAGTCACGGGGCCAGAGGGCGGGCTCCAAGACCACCCGGCTGCTCTCCGGCACACACTTGCCCGGACCTCACCTCCAGGATGGGTTCAGGTGTCTGTTTCGGGTCTGCAGAGTCAGCAGGGGTGCTCCTGCCCGGGCACAGGGGACACCGCACCCTGGCGCCCGGAGGCCATCGAGCAGCACTGGCCGAGGCCTTGGTTTCCCTGACGCCCTCTCCCTGCAGTGTGCCGCCGGCTACTGGAGCAGGTGCTCAGCTGCAGCGGGCTGCTGCCCTGCCCCGGAGCCCCCGAGGAGCAGCCCATCACCTGGTTCCAGTTCCACGGGTACCTGCAGCGACACGGCGTGTCTGACTTGGAAAAGCACCTGGCCCGGCTCTCCAAGGAAGGTAGGGCAGGTGCCAGAGCAGGGCCTGGGTCCTCGCCACCCCAGACGCCCCTCGGCTGTGCCCCTGGACCCTGCCTCTTCCCCAGCTGCTCTGAGACCCCAGGCTGGGGGTTTATAAACCTCCAGGAGGGCATCCTTTGCCAGGAAGCCTCCTGGACCCCGTCGGGGCGGGCCTGGCGGTCACTCTGCTTGCCCTGGGGTCGACGGGAGCCGATGGCACCGGCTGTGCTGCCGGCTCGGGGACCCTGCCACCCCGTCCTGTCTTCCAGTGTCCCTCGTGGAGGAGCTGCAGTGTGGAAGCGCGGCCCGGGCCGTCCGGAAGCTGCAGGGCAAGCGCCTGGGCCAGCTGCAGCCCCTGCCCCAGACCCTGAGCGCCTGGGCGCTACTGCAGCTGGACGGGCCCCCGAGGGCATGCAGGGCGGCTGGTGCTCGCCTGGCCAGTGCTGCCAGGGACAGGAGCTTCCGGGAGAAGGTATGGCGTCCGGGGAAGGGATGGCCCCTGCGCCAGGGTATGGAGGGAGGCGGTTGTTCTCTCTGAGAGACCACAAGGAAGGACCACGAGGCTGGAGGGACCCAGCAGGGCTGGCCCTGCCCCCACCCACGGCCGCCGTCCCCCTAGGCTCTTCTCTTCTACACCAACGCGCTGAGCGACGGCGATGCCAGGCTCCAGCAGGCCGCGTGCCTGGCGCTCAGACAGCTCAGGGTGAGTCATGCTCCCCGGGGTGACTAACAGGGGCCTGCTTCTGGCTAGTGTGAGTTCAATTAACATCATGATTCCACCGGGACCAAAAAAAAAAGGGAAATCACTGCCAGCAGGAAGAGCCTCAACAAGTGGTTTCAGAGAAGCAGGGGTCACCCCACCACCCACGACTCTGCCTGCCATACCTAGCGAGCATCTGGTCAGGCTCTGGTCCACGTGTGTGCAGGCGGCCCGGGGCGCTGGCTTCCGGGCTCTTGACTTATAGGGTTTACGACTTTCAACTAAAAACACTTTAGGCCAGCTCACGCCTGTCACCCCAGCACTTTGGGAGGCCGAGGCGGGAGGACTACTTGAGCCCAAGAGTTCGAGACCGGTTGGGCACGGTGGCTCAAGCCTGTAATCCCAGCACTTTGGGAGGCCGAGGCAATATGACTGCCTGAGCCCGCCAGTTCAAGACCAGCCTGGGCAACACGGTGAGCCCTCGTCTCTACAATAAATCAAAAGAATTAGCCAGGCTTGGTAGCGAGAGCCTGTAGTTCCAGTACTTGTAAGGCTGAGGCAGAAGGATCACCGGAGCCCAGCAGGTCGAGGCTGGGGTGGCCTTGAGCGTGCCACTGCACTCCAGCCTGGGCGATGGAGTGACTCCGACTCAAAAAAAAAAAAAAGTTCAAGACTCATCTGGGCAACATAGTGAGTCCCCTGTCTCAACAAAAAAATTTTTTAAAAACTAAAGTACAATCAGCTCATTATGAAAACAAAAGTGTAAAATATAGAGATGTAAAAGAGAATAAGTCACCATCTTATTACATAACCACCGCTGACACTTTGGTGTATTTCTTTTAAGTGTGTGGGTGTGTGTAAGCATTGAAAACTGTTGATAGGCCGGGCTCGGTGGCTCAGCCTGTAATCCCAGCGCTTTGGGAGGCCGAGGAGAGTGGATTGCCTGAGCCCGTGGGTTCGAGACCCACCTGGGCAACTTGGCGAGACCTCTTCTCTACAATAAGTCAAAAAACCAGCTGGACGTGGTAGCGCGTGCCTGTAATTCCGGATACTCGGGAGGCTGAGGTGGAAGGATCGCCGGAGCCCAGCAGGTTGAGGCTGCTGTGGCTGGGAGCGGCCACTGCACTCCAGTCTGGGCAACACAGTGAGACTCCAACTCAAAAAAAAAAAAAAAAGAAGAAGAAAACTATTGATATTCAACATAGTCTAAAAACAGTGAACGAGAACTCCTGGCATTCGGCTGGCCGCCCTCCTGAGTCCTCTGTGAAGGGCCTGTCAGTGGGCACCTTCATGCAAGCTGCCCACCCATTCTCACATGCAGGACATGCAGGCTTCCCCTCCATTTTAAAAATCGTAATTAATGTCCTTATGAGCATCTTTGTGCATAAAGATTTGTCAAAAACACACAGAGCTCTGAATAATGTTCCTAGACACCCCCGATTCCAGGACAGGGTTTTGAGATCCGATGCAGCCCGCGCATGGATCCCGTGGTAGGAGGAGACACCTGCTTCCCGTGGCCTTGCCTGCATTTGCAATGCTGGCTGTAAAACCCCGCTGCCCAGTTGCTGGACAGTTCGGGACAGACTGACTCACAGGCCTGTTCACTCTGGGAGGAGCCAGGCAGTTCTGAGGAGCACTGGCTGGGATCAGGAAAGCTGCAAGGGTGGAGCACCCCACAGAACAAGCAGTCCTGGGCACGGGGGGCTGATCCTGGCATGGGCTGCCCAGGGTGTGGGGTCGGGAGATGGGGTAGGCAGGCCTGGAAGGGAGCAGGCCTCCTGTTCCATTCGGCCCCACAGAGGCGTCCGTGGAGACAGGCTCTGCCCACGGCAACTAGCAGTGACAGGACTGAAAAGGCTTCCAAAGCCCAAAGGGGCCTCCGATGGACCCCAGGCCCCATAAGCAGCCTGGAAGCCTCGAGAAAGGGAAGGGCCGAGGCCCGGGGACCCTGCAAGACTGGTCCCACGCTGATCAGAGTGGATGCCCCCTGCCACTGAAAGTATCCCCGATGAACCCCGTTTCTCCTGACCTCCAACAGGGCATTGAAAGCATCGACCAGCTCGCCAGCCTGTGCCAGTCTGATCTGGAGGCCGTGAGGGCAGCAGCCCGGGAAGCCACACTGTCATTCGGTAGTGTCGCTGTCATGTGCATGGCCGCAGGGTTCCCGGGGCTTCTAGAGGCCCTGTGGGGGGGGCACACGCAGTTCTCATGACAGCAGGGCCTGGGCCACCTGGGATGGGCCATCACGGCCCCAGGCAACCAGCCTGCAAGCTTAATATATCCTGGCCGCCGCAGGGCTCCTCCCCTAGGGATGGCGGGGGCATTCTCTATCTCCTTAAACTTCTGTTTATTATGGCCTGTGGTAACAGAAGTCAGAGGCAAGGCCTTCAGGCCATGTGGGAGCCCTCCAGAAGCTACTCCCCTGCCCCTCTAGAGGCCCGGGACCCTCAGTAAGCACTAGGACCACCCTGGTCCGGCAGGGTAGGAGGCAACCCAGTGACAGAGCGCTTGACTTTCAGGTGAAAAAGGGCGACTCGCTTTTGAGAAGATGGACCGACTCTACTTGGAACAAGGAGAAGCCTTTTCCCAGGAGGCAGATGTTGAAATCACAATATTTTAAAAAGCCTTGGTGGATGAGCTCAAGCTGGCATCTTTTTGTTTTGCTGCCGCCCAGCCTGGACACCGGGCCTGAGCCTCAGGTGGATAAGCCGTGCTCCCCCGGGGCCTGGGCAGCCAGCTATCCACGGAGGCTCTGGCCACTCGCACGACCCCAGGTGCTGCCAGGCTTGTGTGCGGGTGGCACCGCACAGCACTTCCCAGGCTGCAGCCACTGAGAGTGTTCGCCTGACTCCTGGCTTCGAGAAAAGCTCTGACCTTCCCGGATGCAGATGTAAGCCGGCCAGCCATGCTGCACAGGGGCCACGGCCAGGCAACTGAGGCCCTAGAGGAACAGCTTGAAGACCCGCAGTACAGAACCTGCGGCCTCTGCACAGTGGCGGGCTTAGCACTTCTGGGCCCACAGACCTCGGGCCCACGGCTAACAGGGGGCCGGCCCTGCTCACAAAGGCTGCTCAAGTCACTCCAGTGAGGGTGGCAAGGTCACCATGCGCAGCAGCTCGAGGAAAAGAAGACCCGCTTGCCAGGAGCTATGGGCACCCCAGGTGGTGAGACGGTTCCCCTGGGTCACACCTGCAACATGGAATCCAACTCTCGAAGCAGGAACTTAGGGCCTGGTGAATAAACTGCTCCAGAAGCCATAGATGGTTGGAAAAAAGAGTTCATGGAAGAACCTGTTGCTTTAAAGAAAGAAAATTCCTTTCCGATTTAAGCCTATTAGAAAACCAAGCCGGGCTCGGGGCTCAGCCTGTAATCCCGCGCCTTTGGGAGGCTGAGGTGAGTGGATTGCCTGAGCCCGCGGGTTCGAGACCCGCCTGGGCAGCGAGACCTCATCTCTACAGTAAATCAAAAAATCGGCCGGGCATGGTAGCGCGCGCCTGTAATTCCAGCTACTCGGAAGGCTGAGGCGGAAGCATCGCCAGAGCCCAGCAGGTCGAGGCTGCGGTGGCCGGAAGCGGCCACTGCACTCCAGTCTGGGCGACAGAGTGAGACTCCAACTAAAAAAAAAAAAAACGAAGAAAAAAAGAAAACCAACCATGTCCTGAAGTGTCTGTTAACAATGCAGAGTTGACCTGGGCTTTGAATGCGGCTCTGACAATGGTATTGGAGAACTCTGTAACTTAAACTTGCCATTTTAACTTCTGTATATAGCTTGTGCTTTTCTGGCTTAACTAAGTATTTATTTGTCTTGTTCATATGTTAGTTTTCTGAAATTCCAATTAAAAAGACTGTTTTAATGGTGTTTCATTTTACCCAAAAGAGTCCATGGCAGTTGTTCCCTAACACATCCTGTGGTCCGTCTCTACCACGCAAACTCTGTGAAGGGGCTCAGGTGGTGTGCTCTGCTGGCCACGTCCCTGGATGGGCGCTGTGGCATGGCCGCTGGCCTTCCACCCGTTTGGTTATGGGCACGCCCCTTCATCATAAAGCACAGGTGCCATCTTTTACACCTCAAACACAGAAGTGGGACAGTGGGGGCGACTCTGCCATCGTAGTCCCCAGACCCCCACCCCACCCCTGTGGGTGCTTGGCGGCCACACCACAGCCTGGATGTGTGTCCTGGTCCCGTGGGCACTGCTGGGAGGTCACAGCATGGACCCTTCCTCTGTGGCCAGCTTTGAAGGGTGCTGGGACTCTTGGTACTATTTTTGCAACATTTTCAAGTCCGAAATTACTTCAAAGCACAAAGTCTGTACTCATTATCTTTTATCACTATTTCGAGGTCAATTTTACATCAAATGCGACTCTAAGAATGCACTGAGAGGCAGCAACTGTCTCACAGGCAACTGGCTAAGGGACAGTTCTGAGGTTGTAACAGCCCTTCTAGCAACTTCAGTGTGCTGAGTTCTCTGAGGGCCCCCCTGTGCAAAGGGGGGGATTTCTGGAAGGGCTGTATGGAGGCCTGCAGCGCCAAGCACAGCTGGCAGGCACGCCCAGCCGGCCACCTCTCGCCCGTAGAAGCAGTCAGCACCCTCAGCTGTGGAAAACGCCAGCCCCACTGACAACATCTGCTTCACACCAACAGGGACAAGAAGAAACGGGCGGCCCATCCTGGTTTAGGGCCGTTAAGCAAAGAAGTGGGAAGCACCCGAAATCCAAGTTCTTTAGAAAAAAAACTTTTTATTGTTGCAACTAAAATGCAAACCCATCATGTATATGGCAAGTTGGAAAACTGTACAGCTTGACAGTTCTGTGAGGTCACAGAAGACCCTGAGACGCCCCACCCCCCCACCATGCATCCACGTATACACACGCCTGCAAAGGTACATCCCAAAACACCTCGCTTTTTTTTGTTTGTTTTTATTTTTGTAAAAACGGTTTATTCCATTGGCCACTATAAAAAGAATGGCCCGAAGAGTAAATATTGGCTTAAGGCATACAGCAGAGCAGCTTGCTACCTCCCTCCAACTGTGACACGGTGGCCGTGACACAGTGGCCGTGACACGGGGAGAGCCGCCTGCCCTCCAGGACGGGCTGGCCAGCACATTGCTCTGAAATGCTACTGTTATCTACACACCCAGGACTACATATGCATACAGACCCCAGGAGAACAAGCCCAGCCCGAGAGGCCCACAGCCTGGCACCTAAGCCTCGTCCACACCTCGCCCGGGAGAGGCCCGTGTGTTCCCGTCGCCACTTGAAAGGCAAGAGGTGAGAATGCTGGCAAGAGGCAGCTCGGGCCACAGCTGCCTTTTTGTTCCTGTTAAAAAAAGCCACTTGATGCGGAGGTCAGGAGTTGCCCTCGCAGGAAGAGTCGTGAGCACCATCAGTTCCAACAGGGCTCATGGGCGAGGCCGACGTGCCTCTCTCAGCAGGGCGAGGCCGCCGCCTGACAGCTGCCTCGCCTCTGGACCACAGTCTGCTCGGGAAGATGTGAAACTGGAGCAGCGGAGGCTGACCCCCACCGTGGGGTCCCTGCGCGCCTACGTGTCCGGAGTGTGGGGTGGCTGCCCATGCCCTCGGAATGTCTGAGTTACCGCGAGGCCCAGAGGAGCCTGGATGGGCGGGCCTCGCCAGGAAGTCACCAGAGTGTTGCGCCAGGATCAGGCCAATGTCCGTTCCCAAAAACATCACCCTACTGCGGGGTGGCGATACTTCAGCCCCAGGCTTAGGAACCACAGCCACGTAGTGATCAGGTCATGCAAAGGCAGAGCGGACTCGTACAGAGCACGTGAGTAAGCAGAAATCGCAGTTTTCATTTCAAGCACACGGTATCTGGTCAGGACACAAGAGGACTATCCATGCATTCTAGTACACACGGGGAGGCGGTGGCTGCGAACTAGGGTCTAGCGGAGACGGGGGAGAAGCGGGACCAAGTAATCTCACATCGCGTATCTATTAAATACCCAAGTGTTCAGCATATATTATACCACTGTTCACCCTCTCACGTCACCCCCAACACCACCAAGTAACGACTCCCCTGTCCGCCCGCCCAGTGCTGGCCTGACGCAGCAGGCTCATGGCAGAGTCTTCCGTTTCCAGGACTACCTGAGGATTTATTATTGTACCTTTTGATAAAGCCCTTGATGCAAGGCTGACATCAAAAGTTTTTAATACATTGTTGGTTTAAGAAAAGGCTAGTGCACTATGGATGCCTTTGGGGACATTTTAAATAAATATGGACCGGAGAGGCTTACTAGACGCAGACTCCACGGAGGCTGTGGGGTGTTGCTGGGCCGCCTGCCTGGGACACACCCAGAGGGAGCCCTTGGCAGTGAGCCCAGGACTGGCACAGGCTACCTCTCCTCTGGCCACCAGCCTGGCAACTCTGCTCTCCTCAAAAAATGGCTTGTGGATTTGGTACTCAAGGGAAGGCAGGGGAAGGGAGAAGTCAGAGGTTGAGGGCGAGACACAGCCGGGAGGCGGCCTTAGTGCAGAACCACGTCCGTCGGGCCGGCTGTCTGTGCTGCACGGTGGCCCACACTGCCACGGCACGCCTGCGAGCCGGCGCGGGCGCTGCGGGCAGAGGCGGATAGTGGGTGAGGTGGATGGAGGAGGGTCAGGCTATGTGTTGCTGCTGAGCAGGAACTGGAATGAAACCAAACATTTTGGGTGAGCCAGACCCACCCCCAGAGCCGCCAGCTCGTCCACACCCCAGCCACGCCCCGGCAGTGCCACTGTTGAGGGAGCCCCGGCCATGGGATGGCGGATTTTTGCAACAGCCCCTTCCCCCAACCCCTTTAGGTAAAAGTCTGTTTGCATTTTGCAGAACCATCTGAGGTACTCAAAGATGGTCACCGGGAAAGAAGTCAAATATTTAAAACGATGCGAGAAGCCTTGGGAGGTGATTTCAGGACCGGGGTTGTGAAGTCAGCCCCCTGTTATATGAACAGCAACACGCAGCTAACGTGTGAGTTTCTGCTGAAATGGCACTTATCCTCCAAACGGACAGCAGGTGACACGGCGACAGCCACCCTATGGGGACGCTGACCCTGAGAACTCAGGAAACCCACATATGGAGATGGGTGACAAGGGCCAGGACATGAGTACGATGGAGGTCATGGGAGGGACAGATGGAGACACAGACAGCGGAAAGCAGTGGGACACCCTAAGCGCAGGCAGAAGCCGGGCCTGTTTTCTGGAGACGGCCTTTTGCTGCCCTTCCTCTGACAGTGGGAAAACTCGGAGACACCGCCCAAGCTCAGCGTGCACCCAGCGGATGGTGCCCCAGCGCCACAGTGTCCTCGTCCTCTCCTCCAAGAGGCTTACATTCGTAAAAGTTTGGGGGTCTTTCCCTGGGAGCTCAAATAGAAACTGCCTATCTGACTATACCACCTAAGGGTACAAGAGAGTTTCATAAGTGCCTAGTCTGTTTTTTTCCAGAAACAACAAAAAGCTGCTTTTTATAAAGGTTAGAAACAACAATGTTGTGGGTCTATTTTCTTTCAAAAACAAATAGACAACAACAAAAAAAGACAGAGAGACAGAGAGAAAGAGAGAGACGTATTTGGCATTTTCTCTACTTACTCCTGAATAGGTGAAGGCCCTGAGATTAGACTCTTATATTCTTGGGACCACAGGGCTCCTTAAAACCCCAGTGCATCAATCCTTAATTCTCTTGTCAGCCCTTCCACAGTTCCAGACTTTCAAACCTTCCATCTGCTTCTTCTGAGACTGGCTCAGATACTCCACAGAGCCGAATCCTAACACTGGGCTCGCGGCCAGCACGTCCGTCAGTGGAAACATACCCTGTAGCAGAGGTACGCGCCGGCCGTGAGGACCGTGACCATGCACATGTTGAGCAGGAAGGGCTTCCAGGGAGTCAGCGAGTGCTCGTCCTTCTCCTTGGGCGGCGATGGCTCCCCCTTGGCGGGGACGGCAGCCGGGGCACCTCGCAGACGTTCCCCCAGGACCCGACTTCTAACTTCAGTGTCTTGACTCATGCTGAGGGATCAGAGGGACAGAGATGGGTTATTCACCCGGGGAAAAACGGACAGCAAGAACCCCGTGACTGTGGGAAGAGCGCCAGGAAAACACATGCCACATGTAGACAGAGCAGGATGCCAGAGCAGGGTGCCAGCAAGCCGTGCCTCTGCTGGGGAGAGCTGGGCTGGGTCAACATGGCCTAGCGAAGCCCACTCGCCACCCCCAATTCTCCAGGTAGTGCCATCCCAGAGCAGGGTTCACACAGTGCTGAGAGCCCCGGCATACACCCAGATTCCCTCTCTCAGAGCTATGGACCATCCTGTCACTGTGAGAAGGCATGACCCAGATAACCCCTAGTGTGCCCAGCTCATCTCGTTTTTCACTATTACACACAACATTACGACAAATACAACCCTCTACACATACCTCTGCATACTTGCGGAGAGCTGCTCAGGGTAAGTTCTAGATGCACACAACTGCTGGACCAAAGTGCGTACACACCTTAAAACTTCCCTCCATCAAGGGGTACCAAGGGGCATTGCTACCTGTTGTACTAGGCCTGGACTAATTCCTACTCATCCCATAAGCTTCCATGCAGTGCCACCTCCTGCAGGCAGCCCTCCCTGTCCACCATGCTGCAGCATGCACCTCTATCGCACCCACTGTCCATGGCTCCCACCCCAGTGTACTCTTGGGTCTGCCTCTTTCCCAGAAAGATGGCCTAGAACTCAGCCGAGGACATTTCCAGTCATCTCAGTGCTCCACATACATGTCAGTATCCCACATACATCATGAACGTGTATCAAACCACAAGGAAGCCAAATGGCCATTCACCTATCAGAACACTGTAAGCAGCGTCAGCTCCCCGGTGGCCACTGTGAGGACTGAAGGTACATGGTCCAGCCTGGCTATCACATTTCAGGAGCAGCCAGGGACTGGGGAGGGCCCCGTCCTCAGTGGGCGGACCTGCGTTCCAGCAAGCACGGCCAGGTGGGGCCAGCACCCTCCCGGAGCAGCAGCCTCCAGGCCCTCGCCCAGCACCTGCCGCCTCTGAGAGAAGCCAGAAGCCACCGGCTGATATGGAAGCCCAAGGACATGGAAGAACTGCTCGCCAGGAGGCGGCGGCATCCCAGGGTTTCAAAACCAGCACGTCTCTGGAGCAGAAGGTCATTTCCCCTCCCCCAGCTGGGGACCCTGCCTCATCACCTTTCCAGGCTGCAGGGTACGTGTAGGGGGCTTCTGGCTTCTTCCCGAATGGGGCCGTCAGTGTCGTCCTGGGGGTCCTCCCTCACCCACTGGTGGTTGCGGAAGAACTCCTTGCACCTTCCGTTGTGTGGCTCCAGGACTCGCTTGGGCGGCCGGGGCGGGGGTGGCACGTGCTCAGGTGGGGGATCCAGGTCCTCGTGGGAGAGCTCCTTCCACTGGTCCTTGAAAGCAGCGGGAAGCCCATGAGTACCCACCCTGGTCGTCAGGAAATCCCCCGGTAAGTGAGCAGAGGTGACGGTGCAGCGAGGTGTTCTGACCTCCTGGGCGCCAGATGTACAATTAGAAGATGAAATCTTGGGGAAATAAAGTCTGTCTCTCCTATCAATGCCCTCTGTGTGTGCACCTCAAAGGCAGAACTGGAACACACTAACATCTGGCTACCTAGCCAGACACCTTTCCAGCTATTTCATTTTTACTATTTTTTATTTTTATTTTTTGAGCCAGAGTCTCATTCTATAACCCAGGCTAGAGTGCAGTGGCACAATCATAGCTCAGCAAAGCTTCGACCTCCTGGGTTCAGGTGATCCTCGCACCTCACCCTCCCGAGTAGCTGGGACTACGGGTGTGTGCCATCATGCCTGGGTAATTTTTTGTAGAGATGAGGTCTTGCTATATTGCCCGGGCTTGTTTCGAACTTCTGGGTTCAAGTGATCCTCCAGTCTCAGCCTCTCAAAGTGCTGCGATTACAGGTGTGAGCTACTGCACCTAGCCTCTATTTTAAACACAAAGGATTGCTGTTTTCTCTGATACCTGATGGTGTTTTGAACTATTACAACTGACAGCCTCTTTCAAAGACAAAAACTTAATGTCGTCACACTTGGATTCAGGTGAAAGCAATGCCCACCTGCACAGAAGAGTCTCCCATGATGAATTTGGCACCTTCGATCACAGCTAGGTATGAGAAACGCAGCTGGTCTGCTGTTTGGATCAGTCCCATCCGGAATTTCCTCATTTCTAACAGCACTTTCTTGATATCAACAGAAGAAGGGTCTTTCCTTTTGTCCATCTGAAAGTCAGAGAGGAGAAACGATTCAGTCAGGCACACCTCTCAAGTGTAAGGTGCCTGTCTAGGTTTGTGCTTCCGGTTCTACTTAGGAAAACTCACAGCAGGGCAAGCAGAGGGATTCCAGAAAATGTGAAAAAATGTAGCAAAATCAGGAACAACTTCAGCACAGGGTTGAAGGAGTTAAGAACTGAAAAAGAAGGGGATTCTTTGTTACTACCTGGAGCCCCTCACAAAAAATAAGGGACAACCTGCAAAGAGGGCAACTTAGAACAAAGCTACGTCAGCCAGGCACAGTGGTGCATGCCTACAGTCCCAGCTACTCAGGAGGCTGAGGTGGGAGGATCACTTGAGCCCTTGAACTCCTGTGCAGTGAGCTGTGATCACACCACTGTACTCCAGCCTGGGCAACAGAGCAAGACTCCGACTCTAAAAATAAAAAGAATCCAGAGACTTTCACAGGGAGAAGTTAGTACAAAGTGAAGGGTAAAGCTGACAAACTGCACTTGTAGAGACAGTGGGGAAGAAGCTGTGGCCAGGTAGGGTTGAAGTGCGTTCCCTTCTCTTCCAGCAGCTGCAAGGGCCTTCTTACCAGTAAGAGACAGGTGTCAGCCAGACAGAAGGTCCCTGACCTGCCGATGCCAGCACTGCAGTGCACCACGACGGGGCCATGCTCCAGGCTGAGCGACCCTGACTCGCGAACTTTGAAAAGAAAGTTCAGGAATGAGGCCGGTGACTCGGGGACTCCAAAGTCAGGCCACGTGGTATAGTGGAAATGCAAGATCTCTCGGGTTTCTTGAGTCTGCAAGAGAAAAACACAATGATTCTGAGACAATCGTCTGTACAGAAGTCACTTACTGCAAGTCTGCCCAAGTGTCGCTCTGTGCGTCTAGTTCTAAGAGGAAGGCTGACTCTTGGCTGTCCACTCAGGCCCGTGCCCCCGGCCCACTCACCCGAGCACCGGGAACCAGGCCCTGGGCTGGCACCAACCCTGTAGGGCGCCCTGCCTAGACTTTGCTGTCCCTTGATAGAACAGTCCCCAGCGCTCTTCTCTGCTGGCCCTATCACCGGCCACCCATGAGAATCTCGTCAGGAAGTCCTGCAAGGCATCCCTGAGAGAGCCAACATGTAACTGCATGAAGGGCATCAGCTCTGGGCAATGCAGGGCTGTTCAAGACTACTTGGAAGCTTCAGAGGATTGTCATTTTGAGAAAAAAGTCACCAACGTGATCTCCAAAGACTGGTGACTGCAAGGTGTAGTTCAACACCCAGTCGGGACGGTTGGTAGAAAGGACGTCGGCAGGAGCAGCAAGCTTGTACTGCCTGCTCGTCCTATTTGCCAGTACTGCATGCTAGCCTGAGTTCTCCCACTGAGCTCTCCAGATAAGTACTCCTACTGTTCCCACTGTTTTCCTGATGAGGAGGCTGAGGCTCAGAGGTGGAAAGCCCCAGTTCAAAGTCTGCCGAGGAAACTCTGAAAGGAGGATCCTGATCCTTGTGCCCAAGTGTCTCTTTCCTAGCCCAGTCTGCCCCAGTGGAACGGAAAGTGGCCCTAGGTGTTTCCAGCTCTGCACCTTTCTCCAGCCTCCTGGTGGCCATGAACAAAGGCAGTCCTCGCCAGGAAAGTGCGCGAGAGCCTTAATACCTAAGAGCACACAGTGAGTGGGGCCCATCACCTGGCAAGCCAGGCTCCAAGAGGAAAAGGGCCTGGGACTGCAGTCTCCTAGTGTGGGCCCAGGAAGACGGTAACAGCCGGGAAGCACGCCAGCCTCGCATCTCCCTGCTGCAGGGTGCCAGGACAGCGCCTGGGCCACCAGGAGCTCAGCTGATGGCGAAATGCTTCAGGACAGAAGCCTGCTCCCAAGCAACATCTTCCCCTTGTTGGGCAAATGTCCACAATGTGCCAACCCTGTGCTGGCCACGCTGCCAGGCACGTGAGGACAGAGTCCTGCCTCCCTCCCAGAGCTCACAGCTTAGTCACCCATGACCTGCCTGACTCTGTTGCAGTGAACTCGCTTCGCAGAGCACACATGCAGCCCTGCCTGGTCCTCAGATGCGCTGGGACCTTGCACAGAAGTGGAGAGACCTGTATGCGTGAGGACAGTTTACAGAGTCGCCATGGGCACTTCCACTCCTTCCTCCCCTCCCCGGGAAAGAAACACCTCTTCTATTTGGGGGGAAAGAAAAGCATTTAAAAGTAAGAAGGAAGCATGCCCATGGCAAAGCTCCTCCAGTCCTTAAAGAGGCTGGGTTACCTCTGTTGACACCTCTCTCACATCCACCCTCCTGCGAAAGGAATTCACCCTAGGCCTGGGCTGAAACAGACACCGGGGCTCCCAGAAGCCTTTTTAAAACAGTCTATTGGAGTAAAAAGATCCTAACATCGATACCTCTGAGCGGCTGTATCACCTGCCAAGCAAAAAGCACAAAGCCGTGCTGTCGAAATTTACTTCCCCTCCACAAGCCAGGGTCTACCAGAAGTCACCCTAATGTCAGACTTGCAGAGGTCAGGGCTACTTCTGACCAGGCTATTACACTGTTGTCCCGCACACTCAGCAAGCTGCCAGTGTGGCTGCCCAGAAGCCTCCCAGAAAGGCTGCTGTCCACCACACTCAGAGTTCCCGTGAGTGGCAGGGCTGCAGTGGAGCTATGGATGCAGTGCCATCACTGCAGAGCAGACCGAAAGCCCTGGCAGCAGCTGTACCACACATTCCCCAGAAGCTATGTGGCTTGAGCCCCTGCTCTGCTTCCCAGTCACCCGCACTGCATTCTAGATCGTACTCCAACAGTTAACGGAACAGTAGCAGCCACGCAGAAGCAGATGGCCCCTCCACACAGCCCGGGAACCCCACCCACATTGTCCCCCTTCGCCCATGTTACGGTCCCATGGCACCGGCTAAACCTCCCCTTCAGGACCAGCTGGTCCCGCACACAACCTGAGCCTACAGAGGAGGAGACCGAGACACCATGAGAGACGATGTCTCTGGCCCCAGCTGGTAGTCTGAGGGGGAAGGATCCAGCCCAGGCAGGCTCCAGAGGCCAGGGGATGGCTGGCGTGCCCACCCGCATGCCCAGGTGCCACCCTGAGCCCCCCGTACTGCTTCCAGGACTGGCACAGGTGAACGGTCTGCGGAGTTCAGCACAGTCCCGTGCCATGTTCCAAGGCCATCTTTCAGTGGCAGCAGGCAGCCAGGCTAATATGCATTCTCCCACAACAAGGAAACTCAAGACCTTGCTGGAAGCTTCCATGGACTGTGAAACTGGAAGGAGCCTCTGGAGGGCCCGTGCCCCGACTTCAGACTCTGAGAGAGGCCCACTGGGGCAGCGGCGTGCTCTGCTGGCTCTGGCAACCGTCCTGCAGCCCTTCTGCCATCGCACAGGCAGGGGTCGACCACCTTTATGAAAGAAAGGCCCCATTCCCTGAGAGCTGGTGGTGACCCATGCTGGGGAATGAAGTGGGCGCCATGAGGCGGAGGACATCTCCCTGCCTCTGCCCTCCCAGGCCAGAGCCCACTGCTCCGCAGGCAGGTACACAAGCAAGCTCTGCTCATCATCATGCCCAAACCACATCTTGCCCAGGGGACACAAAACCTGGGGCACTGGCACTAGGTGCTGTCACCCACACAAGAGATGCCTTGACCATCATCGCCCACAGGGCTCCATGTGTGTCACACTCACCACAAGGTTCTCCAGCTCCAGCTGTCGTACTGTGTAGTATGACTTGATGTCTTCGGAGATCAATGTCAATTTCAAGTTCGTGTCGTCAAAGACCATTTCTCTTTCTTCTTTCTGTGGCCAGTACTGCGCACATTTTAACTAGGGGAACAAATAACGCCGAGTCATTGTGAGCAACGGACTGTTTTCCTATGGCAGGAGGCCCAGAGTACATTCCCCAAATTTTATGACAACTCAAAGGGCTGGGGTTTTCTGAACATGGAAGTCAGTCAGCATAGCTGCCTGCCTCACGGCAAGATGGGGGCGGGAGGTGCGAAGGTCCTGACCAGGTGCTCATGCAGAGCTCAGACTCCCAGCCCCAGCAGCCCGATCTGCAGCCAGGGGGCGCTGCAGGGCTCAGCCTTTCTCGCCACCACGGAGGTGGAGGCCGGTGGCACAGAGGGCTCTGCCCCTCCCGGCTCGTCAAGCAGCCACTTCCAGCCTCACCAGGGGCCTGGCCGGGCGGGCAGCACAGGTGTCCGGCCCTGAAGACATCGCTGAGGCAACTGGAAGATGGAAAGAGATTGCAGGTGCAGCCCCCCTTCTTTTTTTTTGAGTTGGAGTCTTACGCTACCACCCAGGCTGGAGTACAGTGGCACACTCACAGCACTGCTGGGCTCAGGTGACCCTTCTGCCTCCCAAGTAGCTGGGACTACAGGCACATGCCACCATTCCCAGCTAATTTTTTTACTTATTGTAGAGATGAGGTCTCGTCAAGTTGTCCAGGCTGGTCTCAAACCTCTGGGCTCAGGCAATCCTCTCACCTTGGCCTTCCAAAGTGCTGAGATGACAGGGGTGAGCCACCCTGTGTAGCCAAAAAAATATTTTTGGTGGTCTATTTTGATAATTAAAACTACTTGATGCTCTTGATTTAAATGTAGCTCATTAAAATTTCCTTTAGAATAAACAAACTCAAAAAGATTTGGGTTTGTTTGGAGTTTAATAAAAAAAAAAAAAAAGACTCAAATTTAGCAGCATACATTGCTTGAACTACGTTCCCGCGCAGGTTACTCAAACTTCTGCTTGTGGATGAGTGTTCCGGACAAAGACGGTAGGCTGGTGGGGCTAGGGTGCTGGGTCTACAAGCCAGAAGTCCTGAGTGCGTGTCTACACAGACGAAACCTCAAGACCTTTGGCTTTCATCAGCGACAGGCAGTGTGTGCCAACAGCTCCTTGGTCCATGACACCTGCAGTCATGTGACTGGTCCAATCCATACCTCCGGGGCCAGGGACAATATGGGTAAGGGAAGTCCCATCAGGGCAGTCCTCCAACTGTCAGGAGAGACTGCTGTGCCCAGCAGTGACCTAGTAGACTGTGGGAAGGCTGAGGGAAACACCACAGAAATCCAAAAGGGAAGTGTTTCAGGCCGGCCAAGTCACAGGAAAGGGAGGTCAGAGGACGCTTGATGGAAGAGGTGGCGTCTGAAAAGCAGCTGCGATTTGCCAGGCAGCACGCGCAAAGAAGCCAACTCCGAGGAGCAGAGGAGGAGAGGCGGAAGCAGGCCCAGCTCACAGCCAGCACTGGCAGCGGGCTCAGGAACCTGTGGCATCGTTGGAGGCGACCGGGAACCAGGAGGCCCTTGCGGAAGGTGGACACAGAGCCACACGCCTACTGGTCCTGCTCTGCTGAAGCCAAAAGCTGCCCAAAAGACAAAACCAAAGCGAAAGCGAGAGAAACAGTCAAGAAATGGGCTGTGATAGCCACACGTCCCAGTGCAGAAGCCAACGGAGTGCTGAGGAATCCGGACTCGGGCCTGTCTGAAGTCGCTGCCAGCTTCACCCAGGTCACCTCCCTGGATCATGATGAGTTCCCAGCGACAAACTCTCAAACGCTACAACCTGTCAGCATTGAAGCAATTCTGCCCCTGAGGACACGGAAGCATCAAGGATACAGAAAGACCCCCGCCTCGTCAGAGCAGCCGGAGGTGAGAAGACACATGGGCCCACACTCCCCAGCATGAGATGATGCCTCCAGACCCTGAAACAAGGAGGCTGGCCTGGGAAGCAGAGAACAGAAAGGAAGATAGGCCCATGGCCACAGAGGAAGAGGTCTGCATTCCTCTCGTGGGCAGATCTAAATCTCTCACCTCCAGAGAACAAGCATTCACTTTCAAACCACGAATGAAGCCTCAGGAGGCTCTGTAATCCGGGTCAAGATGGGAACTTTGAAGTTCTATAGCTGCAGAATTCTGGCACACAACTGAGCATCTACTGCCCTACACTAACTGCCCAGGCCGGTCTTGAACTCCTGGACTCAGGTAATCCTCTGGTCTCAGCCTCCTAAAGTGCTGGGATTACAGGCTTGAGCCACCGCACCCAGCTCTTCTTCTTTTTTTTTTTTTCCAAGTTGGAGTCTCACTCTGTCACCAAAGTTGGAGTGCAGTGGCATACTCATGGTCACCCCATCATCGACCTGCTGGGCTCCGGCAATCCTTCCACCTCAGCCTTCCAAATAGCAGAAACTATAGGCATGTGTTACCATGCCTGGTTAATTTTTTGACTTATTGTGGAGACGAGGTCTCACCAAGTTGCCTAGGCTGGTCTCAAACCCTGGGCTCAGGCAATCCTCTCACCTCAGCCTCCCAAAGTGCTGGGATTACAGACTTGAGCCATCATGCTCGGCCCCCTACACTTATTTTTAAGATTCTTAGGCAGCTATAGTCACATGCTCTGTCCTCTGTCACTTCTTGGAGACATTGTTGCTTTAAACACACAAAATAAAACAAAGCAATAGTTGGAAGATCACATCACAGTTGGATGAGCAGCACTTCTGCCGCACTGACACACAGTAACTTGAAAAGGAGATCAACTGATCAGAAATCAGTCCTCACTGGCAGCCCAGGCAGGAACGCGAGTGCCTGCAGGCTGGCGTCTTAGAGCTGCCGTTTCCACCGTGAAGGTGGGCATTAGAGCCCAAAGGGCCTCCCAAAACCAGCAGCTGGCACGCTAAGAAAAACCCAAGAGAGCTAGCTGTCATAAGCCTGGAGCGAATGATTCAGTTTTCCCAAAGAATTAGCACCACAGAGGATGAGGTAAGCAGTGTACAAAAGGTGACTAGATCCCAGGGCATCTGCGACATAAGCGCAATGTCTCATGCATGAGCTCCTGAAAGCAGCAACAGCGGTGGTGGGCGCTCCAGAGAGACACAGGCAGGCCGGCGGCGACAGCAAGTTCAACTCCCCTACTCCCTTCCTATCCACCCCACATGCCAACCCTCGGACCACGCACATTCTGCACTGCCATGTATAGCCAGCTCGTAAATGAACCAAGAACTCCGGCCAGCTTGGTGACCCCAGGCTCACACATAATCCTCTTCTGGATAGTTGGTGTCCAGGGAGCATAGGAACCCAGAAGGTCACAGGCAGGTTTGCCAGGAATGAGAGAGCATCCCGCACTATTTGGTGAAGGAAGGAAACCTAACAAAGCACGTGCCCAATGAAGACTCCTGCAAGCTGGCTTCCCTGGGTTGCGTGGACGTTTTATGATTAGAGTTGAACACAGGAGACACTGCACTTCTCAGGAGTCCCTCTGGGCATGATGATGTGGATGCAGAACTGAAAATGTGGATCTCAAAGAAACTTTAAGAATCTCAAGTCAGACATCCCTTTCATGCCAATATGCATGCCCATGTAACCCTGGAGTGGAATTAAATACTTAAAAAGGAAAACAGGGATGACTGCCATGTTATCAAAGTAAACAACTATGCAGCCACCCAGTCAAGGTGTTGACGGTCACCACAGTAATCCAGTGGGAAAGGGTCTACGGTCCACTGATGGTCAGGCCTGGCTGGAGACAACTTAGCACAGGGCCAGGTGAGGAGCACACACGTATGGCGCTGGATGCCGCTCCGCGTGACATGACAACATAAGCAACCCATGAGCTAACAGCAAGGAGGTTTTGTTTTTTGTTTTTTGAGCTGGAGTCTCATTGTTGCCCAGGTTGGAGTGCGGTGGCACGCTCACAGCCACTGCAGCCTCGACCTGCTGGGCTCCGGCGATCCTTCTGCCTTCAGTCTTCCAAGTAGCCACCACGCCCAGCTTATTTTGTGTAATTTACTGTAGAGACGGGGTCTCACCAAGTTGCCCAGGCAGGTCTTGTACCCCCGGGCTCAGGCAAACCTCTTACCTTGGGATTACAGGCTGAGCCACCGTGCCCGGCCCAGCAAGGAGGTTTTACTAAAACTTTTAGCAGCAAAGAAGGAGAGAAAAAGCAAATGCTACCATATCTGATGATTTCTGGAAAAAGATCTTGATTTAAGATTCCCAACTCTCAATGCCCTCTGGAGCAGTGGCTCTCAACCGGGGGAGTTCTGCCCACTAGGGAACACTGGACAAATCTGGAGCTGGACAAAGAGGCAGGTCTGATTGCCACATCTGGGGGAGCTACTGGCATCTGGCAGGCAAAGGCCAGAGAGACTACACACCTCCTACAATGCCCAGCACAGCTACTCCCATCCTTTGCAGAGGAAGAACAATCCAGCCAGTGTGAGCGGTGTGGGGCTCAGCACTCACGGGTGGGGCAGTGAAGGATCCAGCCCACGGTGGGGGTGGGGGGCGGAGCTCAGCACCCAAGGGCACATCTGTCCAAGGATCCTGCCGTGTGAGCGCCCGCGGCGGATCAGTCTGAACCCTTCTGTGGGCCAGGCTTTCCATCCCTCGCGGAGGGTGTGCTGTGGGAACCTGATGCTTTGTCTCTTTATTCAAAATTGCTGACAAGAGTGGTGAAGGGTGGGGGTTTGTTCACATTTGTAACTTCACATTTTACTAATCAAGCAGAAAGAAAAAAGCTAAAACCTGCTATCACCGAGAAAGCTATTTTCTAAGACGTGATGCGTCATTTCACCAATCGAACACTCAGGCAAGCTCCTTCCCTGTTATCGCTGAGTAAATAAATACATTCATCTAAAAAAAGGCAGGCAGAAGTCAGCAAGACAAAACCAAACCAGCCCTGAGGGCCGCGGGCACGTGCTGCTGTCCTGAGAGGCCTGCTCCCTTGAGTGGCAGCACACTCCAGGAGTGGTGGGAGAGGCCTGTGTTCAGGCTTCCTTTGATGCGCTGCTCTTCCCGCTGGTGTTTTCTGTGCTCCAGGGCCTGACTGTGCTGTCTCTGGGGGGCGACTGCCTGGGAGCCCTCCTGTTCCCTGACAAGCCGCATCTGTGTCCCAACGCGGCCAGGACAGCTGGGAGAGCAGTGTCGCGTGGAGCCTGGACCTGCCAAGGCCCGGGGACACCCAGTTCTCCACTCCCAGCCCCGCGGGCCCTTGGTCTCCACAATCCCAGCTCTTCTCCCACGGCCTGCGGCTACGGAGCCCCACAGTGATAGGGAGGAGCAGGGGAGGGAGGGGCAGCAGAGAGGCCATGAGGTGACCCCGCCAGAGTAGGCAGCGAGGGAGAGGGGGGTCGCAGGGCGGTTGACTCTGAGTGCTTGGAGGCGGGGTGCGGGTGGGTGCTTGGATTCCTCACCCAGAGAATACGGTGAGATACCAGAAAACTGGAGCTTGAAGAGGGGGAGAAGTCTGGGTCCAGGGACCCAGAGCCAGCCGCATGGGGGTCTACAAGCCGTAGCATACATTACCTGTGAGGCTGGGAAGCCATAGAAGGGCTTCCAGCTAGGAAGAGCTGTGGTGAGGCTTGGGAGAGAAAGCTCGTTCTGGAAGCATGGTTCAGAACGCACTGAGGGAGCAAGTTGAGAGGTGGGGGTGGCTAAGGGCACAGTCACATGGGGTGGTGGCACACCTCACACCCTGGTACTACCCCAAGGGATGGCTTTTGGTTTTTTTGTTTTTTGAGACAGGGTCTCTCTCTGTCACCTAGACTGGAGTGTAGTGATGCAATCATAGGGCACTGCAGCCTCGACCTCCTGGGCTCAACGGATTCTCATGCCTCAGTTTCCCAAGCAGCGGGATATGCCTCCATGCCTGGCTAATTTTTCTTTTTTTTTTTTTTTGTAGAGACAAGTTCTTGCTATGTTGCCCTCCTACCTCAGCCTCCCAAAGTGCTAGGATTATAGGTGTGAGCCACTGTGCCCAGTTCAAGGGATGTGTTGAGTTGCAAAGAATCTGGAAACAAATGCACAAGCAACATCTACACTGAAGAGGCGTGGCCAGAGTCCAGCATCTGGGTATTTTTTTTTTTTTAAGTTGGAGTCTCGCTCTGTCGCCCAGACTGGAGTGCAGTGGCTATTCCCGGCCACTGCAGCCTCAACCTGCTGGGCTCCAGCGATCCTTCCGCCTCAGCCTTCCAAGTAGCTGGAACTACAGGCGCGTGCTACCACGCCCGGCTCATTTTTTGATTTATTGTAGAGATGAGGTCTCGCCAAGTTGCCCAGGTGGGTCTCGAACCCGCGGGCTCAGGCAACCCACTCACCTCAGCCTCCCAAAGGCGTGGGATTACAGGCTGAGCCACCGAGCCCGGCTGTGTCTGGGTATTTTATGCAGGTAAATCTAGTCTAGATTCCAGTTGCTCCCACAGGTCTGCAGAGGTGACTTGACAAAGGCAAAAAAATCACCTGTGAAGATACACTAAAAGCTTGCTTTTCAAAATAAAACTAGGTTGACACAATTCCACAATACAATACAGAAGCACAGGAACCACACACACACACACACACACACACACACACACACACGCACACGCACACGCACACACACACGCTGGAGGCTGGAGAGTGATGGGGTATGAGTCAGGGGCAATTTTATTCCCCCCATTCACTTAATTCACTTGTTTACAACAAACATGTATTTATACACTCCCCTTCTTTTTTATTTCTTTAATAAAAATGACCCCACGTATAGGAAACAGAAAAGCCACGCAGTAGGCTGGCACAGCACGCAGCTCGAAGGGCATGTGGCCGTGACTCACCGAGCCTTTCTCCATCACTCTGTTGAGCATGACGACGCCCCTGCTCTTCTGCTCCCACACCATCTCCCAGAAGTGCCCACATGTGTTGGGTAGAGGTCCCTGCAAACATAACGCACAGCTGTGACATCCGGAACACACACTCTGCATGGAGAGCTCACCTGTGGGGTCAGCGGCTGACAGCACCCTCAGTCAGAGCATAGGCAGTGTGGTCTCGGTGAGAGGTCACTTCCGCGTCTCAGCGCAGGCGGACCAGGCAAGGGCGGTAAGCGCAGACCCTGCTCTCTGGCCTGGCTGGCCGGCTGAGGTTCTGCTGGACCCATCCCTGGGGCATTACCGGGTGCAGGCAAGAGGCACTGCCCACTCTGTGACCTCAGGCAGGTTGGTTACCTCTCCACACCTCAGTTTCCCCATCTATCTCACTTGACTAACACAAGTACCTGCTTGCAGAGTTGTGAAAAGGTACTGTGTTCAGGCCTAGAGAGTAAGCACCCAACAAAGCGTCAGTTGCCATCCCCCCATCAGCAGTGGTGAGCCTGGCAGCAGTCTTCATCCCAGAAGGCTGAAGGAACGACAGGTGGCCCAAGGGCACAGTGTTACCATGTACCGGTGTTTGGTGAGCAGCCAGTCCCTCCGGCCCACCTGGCAACAGGCACAGATGTTCCCAGGACACGAGGTACAACCACCTCGAGTCTGTCTCAACGTTAGCACTGCCTAGAAGGGACGTCCCTGTCACCTCCACGCCAGAGCCTGTCACTTCTTTGGTCAATGCCACTTCCGGGGGGTCCCACACCCACCCATCTTCGCCCAAGCTCTCCTCACCCTTTCAGTCTTTCCCGTTGAGTCTGTCATGCTCTGATCCACCATGCTGGCCCTCAGTCCCTCCTGTTTTCTTTCCTGAATTCGTCTCAAACTTATTGCCTGGGCAGACACGCCAGCACTGTAGGCATGTACTACACCCTTTCCCTGCAGCCAGCGGGACAACAGTTGCTGGCAGCCAGAACTCAGGCAACTCCCGGGCCCTCCTCCCTCTGGAGGAGCTGCGGCCCTCCAGCTCTTTGCGGCTCTCACCTACTCACCTGGTGCCTCCCTGACCCCACCGTCACCCCAGTTTAGAAAGGGTCTGAAGGACTATAATCCCCTAAGATTGGCAAGGACACACAGCACACTTGCTGACACTCCATGGGGAGGTGACAGACCCCGGGGACATTATTCTCTACTCCTCCATTCCTCTGACTTTAAGAATTGCAAACAGAGCCTTATATTATTTGATAATGAACAACACTGAAAATGGAAAATGTGTAGGGCTTCTTGGTTCTGGGGCCTGGGAAGAGCTTCAGTCCTCATGTCTAGGGTGCTGGTCTAGGGTCCAGCTGCTTCCGCTCCTTCTGTAAACTCCAGCACAGGGAGCCTGCGAGGGCAGTCGATCAGCGCCCCTGGTGCCAGCTCACATGCCAGGCCAAATTTCACATGGCCCAAGTAATGGCAAGGCATGGGGTGGGCAGGACACTGGGTTTCCACAGTCATTTCCAGGTGTTCCACTTGACACTGTCTACTCTCCCATGGGTGTCCAAAGGGTGTCCTGACCCCCTGCAAATGGCTAAAATCAGGAAGTAGGATGTTTGACTTCTTCAAAAAGCAAAGTCCTCAGTAAGTCACTCTGCCACATCCTCTTCCTATCAGCTCACCACCCCAGGCAGCTCCCTCCTTACCACTCCAGCCCCCAACATACAACCCGGGATGTCAGAAGGACTGTGGCTCAGGGCCTGCTGAGGGCCTTCCCTGGACTCGTACACCCAGAACATCCTCAGTGGCTCCAAAGACTGAGCACAGCTCGGATGATGTGCCATCTATGGACCCGGAGGCCGCAGGGCCGAGTTGGGTCAAGGACGGGAGGACCTGGGACAGGACAGAGGCAATGAGAAGGGCCTGGGTAGCTATGCCCTGCTCCAGCCCCCACCCAGGGCGGCCTTTCCCCCCAGTGCTCTGACTTCCCCAGCACCCTAACTGCCAAATGTCAAGCAGAACTAGGTGTGCAAGATTCCCTGCAGACTCAGCCATGAATGAGGAGGATGAACTGATGTGGATGGAGAAAGCGGGCACTGTGCTGAAAAACTGACAGCACAAAGCCCAGGTGGCAACTCACAGGCAACAGGAGAGGACCGCAAAATTCATTCGGAAGTATGTTTCCTCTACCCCGTCCCAGATTCTAGGGTCTTTTGTCACATACTGTCAAGTGTTTTATAAGAGGCTCAATTATTAAACCACTTCTGTGATGGCTTCTCCATATAGATGCCAACAGCCAATGGGAGTTGGACATGGTTTTTTCTGCATGTTCACATGATCTAACAATGCATTTTTCTGGGTCAAAGAATGAGGACCATGTGAGGAATCTGAACAACTATGGACGAAGATGCCCTGTCTTCCACTGCCCCTCCCAGGTGGCATCAGAGAAGCCGGCACACAAGGCAAATACTTCTGGAACTAACACCGATACAGAGCCCGTGGCCACAGCTCCTCCACCTATCACCAGACTCCAGGTGCAGCTGGCATTTGATGCTGCTTCCCAGAAGCTCTTGCGCCAGCAATGTCACCACATGCTTCCCAGCAGAGATGAGTGTCACGACCAAACTGAGCCTCTAAAGGAAGACTGTCTTCCCTCCTTGTTTCTTTTCAGTTTGTTTAAAACCTGCCCTTCTAAAGGATGAGGCACATTTACCGTGAGGTTAGACAATAGCACTCTAAACTCTTAAGTTGACATTTTAAAATGTACACATCTCACCTGGGTAAGAATGTAGCTCCTTTGAGCTTCTTCCATTTTTATCAAACTGGCATTGATATAGTCATTGTCTTCCTGATGCAGTTTAATCCGACTGTGGTCAACTGAAAGGCAAACCAGAGCCGAGAGGTTACTCCTGGGGACCAGCGCCCACACACCAGCAGAGCGCCCACAGAAAAGCCAAGAAGGTGAGGTGATGGCATGGGTCACTCAAGCCACTGAGACCTTGTTGTTTCTGTGGGGATTCGTCATCAGTATGGGTGACTGGTATTTTCAGAAAGATTATTCTCAAGTGTTTGAAGCTTCACACTGCAAAGCAGCGTTGATATACTCTACTAAAATACAGATTGGTCCTGTTTGGAAAATCTGTTTTTGGGTCTCACCTTCCTGTGACACCTGTTACTCTCCCCTAAAACCTGATAGGCCAGACGGAGCCATCAAAAGATCTGCTCTCTGATGTTGGACACAGACTTTTATAGTGTCAAAAATAGAGTGGTTTCAACCCTTAAAAAGGAACAAAATTCACCCCAAATCCCACCTGGTCCCCACAGCTGCAGCTGATACCAAAAGCCATGGTAGGCAGGATGTGAGATCCTACCTCAACCTGACTCTGTCCAGTGGTTTGAAGATTAAATGACTCAAGTACACAGAAGTGTGAAAAGGCAAAACTTAAAATTCCTTTAGACGTCTAAAGTTCTCTTTCTTGTTTTTAAACTTCAAGAACAATGAACCTAAATGATTCTAAACTTTTAAAATTCAGAACATATCACAATCAAAGACATTTAAAGAAGAATTTAGATGAAAAAAATCTAAATTCAAAATCCTGCAAGCATATTAAATATAAATTTTAGATTAGTTCTTAGAAATAAACTCTCATTAGGAAGTTCTGCCCCAAGATATTGAAAAAACACAGCCACTCTTTTTCTCTTATCATTAATTTGTCACAAAAGCAGTAGTTTGCTGGTCAGGCGAAGTAGCTCACACTTATAATCCCAGCACTCTCGCAGGCTTAAGCAGGAAGATCACTTGAGGCCAAGAATTTGAGACCAGCCTGGGCAACATAGCAAGACCCGTCTCTACAGAAATAAAAATAAAACAATCAACCATGGCCAGGCATGGTGGCTCATGCCTGTAATCCTAGCATTTTGGAAGGTCAAGGCAGGAGAGCTGCTTGAGTCTGGGAATTCAGGAACAGCCTAGGCAACATACCGAAATCTCATTTCTACAATAAATAAATAAATAAAGCAAAACAAGACAAAAAACGAGTCAGGTGTGGCTGTGCATGCCTTCAGTCCCAGCTACTTGGGGGAGGGGGAGGCTGAGGTGGAAGGATCGCCTGAGCCCAGGAGGTAGAGGCTGTGGTGAGCCATGATTGTGCCACTGCATTCCACCCGGGCACCGGAGTGAGAATCCAACTCAAAAAGAAGAAGAAAAAAATTAGTCTGGTTTGGTGGAACGCTTCTGTAGTCCCAGCTACTTGGGAGACTGAGGTAGGACTGCTTGAGCCCAGGCATTTGAGGCTGCAGTAAGCCAAGATCAAACCACTGTGCTCCAGCCTAGGTGACAGAGTCAAAAAACAACAACAAAAAATCAAGCAGTGGCTCCAGGGCCACTCTTCTTATCCTGTGAGTGTAGCTACTAGGTGCAGGTAGACACAATTACTTCTGGCATGGCACAAGGCACGGTGGACTCAGGTGACCACTCATAAACAGCATCCTGAGATCAACAGGACAAGAGGAACAGTGGGCACGATCAGTTGGAACTTTGTGCTCTAAGGGCCCAATGCTTCGCCAATCAGTGCCATTCCCAACGTCACTTCTCCCTGCAGAGGCTCAGCACAAACCAAGACCCTTAGGTGATTCTCAAATGGATCACAGAGATTTAAAAAGATCTCAAAGTCAACCTTGGGACAGGCATCAGTGAGCTATGTGGGTTCCATCAGCACTAGGCGACCCTCGAAACAACCGCCCTGGAGCCCTGGCATCCGCCCCTGTAAAGTGGGAGGACCTGGGCAATAATGTGTGCACAGAACCCAGCTCCGTGCTGGCCCCAAGCAGATAATCATGACTGTCACCTGCTGGCATTGCCACCTGTACTACAGCTGGGCAGCAGGCCCCCTCCCAGCTCAAGCCATTCTCCCCATTTCTCCCATAATCTTCCCAGCAAATTCCTTTTTCTACAGGATGGTGGGAGTAGAGGAAGAGACATGAGGCGTGAGACTGGGGTGAAAGGCTTGGGAACTGCTTCCCTGGAAAAATACTCTCCATCAGCTGGCCGGTGGTTTCTGACCAAGAGTATTGGTGTTGAGGCTCAATGTGTGTCACCTGATGACCCAGAATGCACAGCAAATGTTCCCGGTGACAACCATCTTGACCATGGCCCACACCTGCTAAGCACTTGCCATGCCAGAGCAAGGCACTGGGCAAGGGGCTTGTGCTTCATTTCATGGCACACGTTCCTATGATACAGGTGTGACTCCTGCCTTTCGGAAGATCAGAGGGGAAAGCCACACAGTGCTAAGTGGCAGAGCTGAGACAAACCCAGGCAGGCACCAAGGCTGCAGGATAGGAGACACAAGCTCCACACAAGTCCCAGGTCACTTCCTGCCCATTCTAGTAATCTGGGTGCCAGAGCAGGATGCACCACTAAGTCCCCAGCAGCCAGCACTGAGGACCACGCCAGCCACGGGCTCAGGGCACGCAGGAAGCCCTGGGTAATGGATCCTCTGCAACCCCAGGATCAGCAGCCCAACCCCTCGCTGACTGTTGACGTTGAAGACCCCTGAGGGGAGTCAAAGGGCCTCTGCGGCGAAAGGAGTCGGCACAAGCAGGTCTTGTGCCCAGCTCCACTTTTCCTCGCTTCACATAGCTTCCACCAGGCTGGTGGCTTACTCTTGAGGTGTGGGCAGGTGAGAGCCAGGCACTCGGAAGGCAGAGGGACTGCTGGGGCCAGCAGATACCCTGGCCTTTGTGCAAAGAGCTGACAGCAGCCAAGGAGAATCATGACAGAGGTGGTGGTGGCGGCAGGAGGAGGGGACATAGACCCCAGCAGAGCTACCTGCATGCTCAGGCGGGGCCCCATGCCTGCACAGCCTTCCCAGCAGTTCAGCACAGTGCAGGCTCTAATAATACTGCTGCTGAGTCACCCGCAAAAGGTTCCATTATGCCTGCCACGCGCGGCTTCAGCTACAGGAACATGATTCATCACAAAGACAGTCAAAGCTAAAAACAGTGCTTTGAACTTCACTGATTTTTCCAGAAGCTGAAACCGTACCCTTCCATGATGGTGGAAAAATGAACCATCACTCTAAATCTTTAATGCCTTTATTATAGGAAGTGATCAAGTCAAGGACCTCTGTTGCTATTAATTTGTCACCAAACCCCAGGGCTACACAGGAGTCTTGGGGAAGAGAGTCCAGGCGGCCACGTGGATACTTACAGGGGCTGACGTCTCGGTACCTGTTTCGGTTCTTGTTCTTAGGAAGCTTGGCCACTCTACACGGGAAGTCACTGGCTTCATGCCGGATATCCTAGGAAAAAGAATGAAGAGTTCTCTTTTGAGATCTCTGGCTTCAGGAACTCATCCAGACATTTAACTAAACGCCAGGCACTGAGGAAGATGCAGCGCAGAACAGACATCAAAGAGTCAGGCAGCACAGGAAACACAAGGTGACAATTCAGAGTAGGTACAAGGCCACAGTAGGAAAACTGAAGAGGACCGAGCCCAGGCAGTGGGAGGTAATGGCGTGGGGCTGGAAGCTGGAAAGATAAGAAGGGGGCAGAGAGACAGACGGGAGACAATTCACTCCGGAACATTCAGGACGGCGCAGGCGAGGGGGCTGGAGATGTCCTCTGTGCCAGGAACAGTGAGTGGGCTGCAGGAGGAACGACAGCCGGCGGGAGGACACAGGTGGGCAGGATAGACCTTGAAAGCCTTGAATGCCAGGCCTGGGAGTTCCAACTGCAGCCTTCTGGAAAGCTATAGTTATTAAGAACAGATAAAATGCTCTTGTATGTCAATAAACCATCCATCTGACTGACAGGGGACCTGTACCAGACCTCCCACTAGACTCACCTCACAAGTCTAATTTTGCTCTCCCAAAATGCCACTATATCACATTAAACAGTCTTTTGTTTGTGATTTGTTTTATTACTTAAAAAAAAATCCAACAGTGTTAATATACTTACTGCCACTAAACTACACCTAAAAAATGGTTAATTTTGGCAGGGCGTGGTGGCTCACATCAGTCACCCAAGCACTTTGGGAGGCCAAGGCGAGAGAATTGCTTGAACCCAGGAGTTTGAGGCCAGTCTGGGCAACAGAGTGAGACCTCATCTCTACCAAAAAATTTAAAATATTAGCTAAGCGTGGTGGTACACGTCTGTAATCCCAGCTACCTGGGAGGCTGAGGTGGAAGGATCGCCTGAGCTCAGGGGGTCGGGGCTGAAGTGAGCTGTGATCATGCCACTACACTTCAGCCTGGGCGACAGAGTGAGACCACCTCAAAAAAAAAAAAAAAAAGGTAAGTTTTATGCTTTGTATATTTTACTATATAATTAAAAAAGAAAAAAAAGGCAAACTCCCAACTCCCAAAGGGAGAACAGGAGAGCAGACAACAATAACAGGGTTCTGGAAGCTGGAAACCAGACTGGGCACTAGCTGGCAGGACTGAGAAAGTACGCTCACAAGCCAGCAGTGGGAGGGCCAAGCACTGCCCGATCTCACGCCAGTCCCCTGGGCTCAGAGAAGGTTGCCCTCTGGAAAGAGGGCTGGCCTGCAGGGCATGGGTGGAGCTGCCTAGGAGCTGGGTCATGTCCACCCCAGCCCCTGCTATGCTCCTCACACTTCTGCAGAAACTGGGGGTCTACCTTCTGGAAAGACGTGGAGTGGCAAGCCCCTGGCTTGGAGCGGTCTGCTGGCCCAGGAGAAGAGGTGAGTGCTCTCCCAAGGCAGGAGGCTCAAGTGGCCCTCAAGCTCTTTTCCCATGACACACCGCTGGCAGCCAGACCCTCCCTGGAGCAGGAGGCAGAGAATGGCCAGACTCGAGGCAAGACCAGAAGAGTCCATCACCTGAGCATGCCGCCGGTAGCCTCCCTGGAGGCCCTGTGCCCAGTGTAGCGCTGACAGATGTCTCATGCCTGCTCAGGCCTCTCCATCTTCCTAAACCCCTGCTCTCCATCATGCGCAGACACCACCAATGACCAGGTGTAACAGGAAAGCCACTAATACAAAGACCACAAAAAGTACCTTAGAGAAAACAAACTGCAAAGAACAGAAAGCTTTAAAATACATATTAATACACTCAGAAAGAAAAGAATTTGTATCTCTATATTAAGAACAGAAGGCCAGATGAGGTGGCTCACACCTACAATCCCAGCATTTTGGGAGGCCGATGTGAGAGGACTGCCTAAGCCCATGGGTTTGAGACCAGACTGGGCAACTTGGTGAGACCTCATCTCTACAATAAATAAAAAAATTAGCCAGGTGTGCTGGCATGTGCCTGTAGTTCCAGCTACCTGGAAGCCTGATGTGGAAGGATCAACTAAGCCCAACAGGTCCAGGCTGCAGTGGCCATGAGCAGCATGCCACTGCACTCCAGCCTGGGCAACAGATTGAGACTCTGACTTGAAAAAAAAAAAAAAAAAAAGAACCGACTGTTAGGCCAGGCGTGGTTAACTCCTGTTAAACACCAGCACTTCGAGAGGCTGAGGCCTTGAAGCCAGGAACTAGAGCCCAGCCTGGGCAACATAGTAAGACCTCATCTCCACAAAATATTTAAAAATCAGTCAGGCATGGTGGCGCACATTGCAACCCCAGCTACTTGGGAGGCTAAGATGGAAGGGTCACTTGAGCCCAGGAGTTCAAGGCCATAGTGAGCTATGATCACACCACTACACTGCACTCTGGGCAACAGAATGAGACCCCCAACTTTAAAAACAAACAAACAGCCACTGCACTCCAGTCTGGGTGACAGAGTGGGACTCCAACTCAAAAAAAATAAAATAAATAAATAAATAAATAAAAACAAAGAACCAGAAGGTTATATAAACACAAATTTATCTTGAAACTTAAAAACAAGATAGCAAAAATGACAAGCTCAATTGAAGAGTCAAATAAAAGTTTAAGAAATTCCCCCAGAAGGTAAAGTCAAAAAAAGAAAATTAAGCAAATAAACAGACAAAAAACTACAAGGGAAAAAAAAAATCAAAGGTTAATTTAAGAAAATCTCCTAGACCTATCAAATCTCCCAGACTCATAATGATAAAAACAGATGCTCTAAGGCATATTAATGTACAATTCCAGAATCCTGAAGACAGAAAAATATTATAATTTTTCTGGGAAGAAAAAACAGTTCACTTGCAAAGGATAAGGTGACGAAAGTGGCTTTAGACTTTGCAAGAACACTAAAGCTGACCAGTAGCGGAGCAACGCCTCCAAGGCTCTGAAGAAAAGCGACTTCCAGCCAAGAGTTCTATACCCAGCCCAACAGTCACCAAGTGAGAAGAGACAGCACATGCATCACTGATACACAGGGTCTCACACTTTACCACTCAGGCTCCCTTTCTCAGAATCCAGTGGCGCATGAGTGAAGACATAAACCAAGACAAAGAAAGATGCAGGATACACGGGGAGATGCAAGAGACCCAACACAAGAGTGAAAGCCAAGGAAATTTCCCCAAGAACCGGAGGCATGGGATCCCAGGGTGACAAACATGTGACAGTATTCTTTGCCAACTGTGACCTAACGACAGAACTAGGACAACGAGGAGATCTGAAATCCAGGAAATGGGTCCAATAGGAGAAAAGCAAAGGAGGGGCCAAGGTGACAGCAGGGTGTGGCAGGCACTGCCCACCACCCAGACACAAGAAAGGTCTGCAAGAAAGACCTGAAGCTGCTCTGATTCAATACAGCAGCCCCAAGCCAAGGTGGCCAACCTGAAGAGAAGTGTCCTGTAACTGCAAAGTACACATCAGACTTCAAAGACTTAGCACTAAAGTAGAATATCTCAAATAATTTAAATATTGATTACTGAAATAATATTTTGAACAAATTGGGTTATGTAAAATACACCATTAATTTCATCTGTTTCTTTTTATCTTTTTTTTGTGGCGACTAGACAAGGTGAAGTTATACATGTGGGCCATACTATGTGTCACCTACGAGACCGCACTTGCTGACCTTATGGAACACTTACAAGAGGCTGTAAGAAGGCAGAGATGGGTTAGCAAAAGCTGCAAAGAAAATTATACACATGTTAAAAAAAAAAGGGCAATTATTAAGAACAGGAAAATTTTAAAAAAATAAACAGTACAGGTCACGCATGGAGGCTCACGCCTATCATTTCAACAATTTGAGAGGTGGAGGCAAGAGGGCTACTTGAGCCCAGGGGTTCAAGACCAGCCTAGGCAACCTGGTCAGACCTTGTCTTTACAATAAACCAAAAACTAACCGGGCATGGTGGTGTACTTCTATGGTTCCAGCTACTTGGAAGGCTAAGGCAGAAGGATCACTTGAGCCCAGCAGGTCGAGGCTGCAGAGGCCGTGAGCATGCCACTGCACTCCAGCCTGGGCAACACAGTGAGACTGTGATTCAAAATAATTAATTAATTAAAAATAAATAAACATTACAAGGCCAGGGGTCAGTGATTCATGCCTGTAATTCCAACACTTTGGGAGGCTGAGGTGGGAGAATTGTTTAAGCCCAAGAATTCGAAACTTACCTGGGTAACACAGCAAAACCTCATCTCTACAAAAAAATAAAAAATAAGCTGAATATGGTGGCACATACCTGTAGATTCCAACTCAAAAAAATTAATAAGTAAATAAATAAAAATGTAAAAAATAAGCAATATATGTCATTTGCAGAGACTCATGCCTGTAATCCCAGCACTTTGGGAGGCAGAGGCAAGAGAACTGCCTGAGCCCAGGGGTTCTAGACCAGTCTAGACAACACACTGAGACCTTGTCTTTACAAAACAAATTAATCAGCCGGGCATAGTGATATACATCTATAGTCCCAGCTACTCAGGAGGCAGAGGTGGGAAGATTGCTTGAGCCTAAGAGCTCGAGGCTGTGGTAAGCCTTGATCATGCCACTGAACTCCAGCCCAGGTGACAGACTGAGACCCTGAATCAAAATAAAAATCAACAGTACAACACTATCTGTAACTATGTGTGTAGGCAAATCATGTAAACAAAGAATATTGATTTTTTTTTTTTTTGAGTTGGAGTCTCACTCCATCACCCAGACTGGAGTGCAGTGGCCACTCCCGGCCACTGCAGCCTCGACCTGCTGGGCTCCAGCGATCCTTCTGCCTCAGCCTTCCAAGTAGCTGGAACTACAGGCACACACTACCACGCCCAGCTATTTTTTTGATTTATTGTAGAGATGAGGACTCGCCAAGTTGCCCAGGCAGGTCTCGAACCCGCGGGCTCAAGCAATCCACTCACCTCAGCCTCCCAAAGCGTGGGATTACAGCCTGAGCCACCGAGTCCGGCTAAGAATATTGATTTAACCAAGAAGTACAATATAGCAGGAGAATGAGGAAAGGAAAAAAAGAAAGCAGAGGAGATTTAAGAAAACGAAATCCTCTACCTTAATAAAGGTGAAACCCAACACATCAAAAGATCAACATTTTGCTTAGAAACATGGAGATATATACAAGCTGGAATCTGGAGCTCCAAGAGTTGAGTGTGGCTGTCCATTAGGTAAAAGATCAGGAAATGGTCTGGGGTGGGGCAAGCAAGCCCTAGGACCTTATTCTAGACTGATCTGCCCTCTGGAGTCATATGAATACCCCAATGGGGCCTACAGAAGGAATGCCCATGCGCTGCTACCCTACTTCTGAATCTATAAGCTAGACGATGGCAGGGGAGAGCTTCTGACTCCGACTAGAGACCAGCCACAAATATAAGAGTATGATGAAGCCGGGTTCAGTGGCTCAGCCTGTAATCCCGCGCCTTTGGGAGGCCGAGGTGAGTGGATTGCCTGAGCCCGCGGGTACGAGACCCACCTGGGCAGGGAGACCTCATCTCTACAATAAATCAAAAAAATCAGCCGGCCGTGGTAGCACATGCCTGTAATTGCGGCTACTCAGAAGGCTGAGGTGGAAGGATCACCCGGGCCTAGCAGGTCGAGGCTGCAGTGGCCGGGAGCGGCCACTGCACTCCAGTCTGGGCGACAGAGTGAGACTCCAACTCAAAAAAAAAAGAGTATGATGAGATTATAAACCTACCTGACATGCAAAAAAGTAGTCCAGTACTAACACTCCTTGCCTCATTATGGATGAGAGTAAGCTTTCAGGAAAATGCTATGTAGTAAAAAAAACAACTCAAAGGCTACAAATCCAAGTGTTAAACTTGCTGTTCTACTTATTATTTGGAAACATTTAGCAGTAGATATAAATTCTGCCCAGTGAAGTGAAACAATCTGGTCAGTCCAGCCAGTGTGACTGGATGAAGATGGAAGAAATAATTGACAGAGATCACCTACTGGGCTAACAACTATTTACCCTGAGCAGAAAAGGGCCAAAATATCAGTTCCAGTTGCAACAGATTATATTCAGTCAGTAGGTTTATGCAAATATACTTTTTATGGTGAGTTTGTGTATGGGGGGGACTTGGTGATGTCACTGGGAAAATAAAAGGTATCCAAGTAATAATTTTTTTAAAATAGATTTTAAAAGGTATACTCAGAGTAAAATGTACATCCTAAGTGTAGTTCAGTAAGTTTTTTGAACCTACTTTGAGGTATAATTTACAAATAATAAGACATACCCACTTAAGTGTTCAGTCTGTTGAGTTCTGAGCACTGTCTGCACCCATGTAACTATCAATGCAACCAAGACACAGAACACTTCCACCACCCCCAAAAATTCACTTGTGCTTCTGGTCCTTCTGTCCCTATGCGCTTCTGGTCCTTCTGTACCTATGCCCTGCTGCCATCCTAGGCAACCACTGGTCTGCTTCATATCCTTCAAAATGTTTTTCTATGCCACCTAATTTATTGAATTTACTGACATAAAGTTGTACATAATACTCCTTATTTGCAGGGAATTCCTTTTTTCCTTCCTGATATTGTTAATTTGCATATTCTTTTTTCTTGGCTAGTTTAGCTAGAGATTTATCCATTTTATAGGACATTATGAATTTCATTCAATTTTCTTCATTGTTTATTTTTCACTGATTTCTATCCTTATCTTTACCATCTCCTTTCCTCGCCCTTTGGATTTAATTTGTTCTTTTTCTAATTTCTTGTAGACAACACGTAAGTAGGTCACATTTTTTTGATCTAATCTGATAACCATTTTCCTTTAATTCAGATATTTAGGCCATTTACATTTAATACAATTACAGATGTGGCTAGGTTTAACTCTACATCTTGCTGGTTGTTTTGGTGTTTTTCTCTTTGGCCCATTTGATCTTTGTTCCTTTTTTCTCTTTCTCTGTCTTCTTTTAATTTTTTTTTTTTTTTTTTGAGCTATTCCATCTCATCTCCACTATTAGCAAAATAGCCAATTTCTTAGTAGTTCTATTGAGCTTACAATATGCATTTTAATTCATAATGGTTGACCTTCAAACAATAATGTACACTGCCATAAACATTAAGAACATACTTCTATTCTATTTCCTCCACTTACCTTTGCGCTACTGTTATCATACATTTTATTTCTGTTATAAATACCACAGTATATTTTTATTTTTGTTTTAAACAATAACTTACATTTTAAATTTTTTTTTTTTTTTTTTTTTTTTTAGTTGGAGTTGCACTCTGTCACCCAGACTGGAGTGCAGTGGCCGCTCCCAGCCACCACAGCCTCAACCTGCTGGGCTCTGGCAATCCTTCTGCCTCAGCCTTCCGAGTAGCCGGAATTATAGGCGCACGCTACCACGCCCGGCTAATTTTTTTATTTTATTGTAGAGATGAGGTCTCACCTGCCCAGGCGGGTCTCAAACCCGCGGGCTCAGGCAATCCACTCACCTCAGCCTCCCAAAGGCGCGGGATTACAGGCTGAGCCACCGAGCCCAGCTCACTTTAAAATTATTAAGACGTATTTCATATTGATCTATATATACACACTACTTCCCACACTCCTCTTTTTTAATATATATCTGAATTTCCATTCTCTGTCATTTTCCTTCTGCTTTCAGGACTTCCTTTAACATTTTTCTTGCTAGTCTGCTGCCAACAAATTCTCTCATCTTTGTTTTTTCCCCCTAAATAAGTCTTTATTTTGTCTTCATTTTTGAAAGACAGTTTCATTGACTATATCGTGAGTTTTTTCCCCCAGCATTTTAAAGATGCCCTTCTAGTGTTTTTTAATTTGATACGTTTGACAAGAAGTTTGTACTATTTTTATCCTGGTTCCCTATATATAATAGATATAATTTCCCCCCCTTCTGGTTGCTTTTCAGTTTTTCTCTTTATCACTGGTTTTCAGCAATTTGATTATAATGTGCCTTATTGTGGTTTTCTTTGTGTTTATTTTGCTTAGGGTTTGCTGAAATTCTTGAATCTGAGGGTGAACCTACAGTTTCATTAAACTTGGAAACGGTTTGGACATTATTCCTTCATATATTTTGGGGGTACTCCAATTACACAGCTGTTATCACATTGTTTAATACTGACCCACACATCACTGAGGCTCCCCCCACTCAAAGTGTTCTCTCTGTACCTCAGGTGGGTATTCTCATCTGGATGCTCACTAACTTTTTCTGCAGTGCCTAAACTTCTATCAATCCCATCCAGCAGCATTTTCATTCCAGATATTGTATTTTTTCTTCTGTAGAAGTACTAGTTAGATATCTCCCATTTATCACTCATTATGTTGTTTTTCTTTAAATCTGTTGGGTTATATAATAGTTGTTTTAATGTCATTATCTGCTAATTTATCATCTGTTGTTCCTGGGTTTGTTTCTATTGTCCGACTTTTCTCCTAACTACGAATCATATTGTTCTGTCATTTTTTCATGTCTGATAACTTTTTGTTGAATGTCTCTACCCAATGACCTAAGTATTACAGCAGTCTCTCCATTCTGGCCAGTGTGAACTTGAATGCATGTTGGAAATTATTCTATCTCCGACCATGGTTCTTTATCCAGGCTGGAAGATTCACCCTATGAAGTGCATATTGTACTCAATCAGACGCAGGGTGACCCCCATGCAGCTTTCTGCATAGCTCTCTCATCTTCAGTACTCTGCTGGGCAAATTCTATCCATTTCAGTCTCCTCGAACTCCAGTCTCTGTCTCCTAAACTCAATGAGACTGCCAGGCAGAAAGTTACTCAGAGGGTTCATCTTATATCCCTGTCCAGTCTATTCAAGTAACATTTTGAGTATCATTCTACAGCTTTAGTGTCAGTCACTAAAGAACAATTAGATTTCAGACTGTCAGTACTTTTCCCACAGATATAAAGGGCCTACTGTGTGGCAGGCACTGTTCTGAATATTGCAGCTACAGTAAAGAAGCAAACAGAAAAAACTGCTTCCTTGATAGCACTTCCCTTCTATGAAACAGAGACAGACAAAGCATACCATGTCAGACAATAAGAGCTAAACGGAAAAATAAGGTAGAGAAAGCAAAGGGAGAGCCCTGGGCAGATTCTTTTAAGTAGAATGGTCACGGAAGACCTCCTGGTAAAGGGGACACCCTGAGCGGAGACGCGGCGAAGGCGAGGGTATCTGCATGGGGCAACTAAGGAGAAGTACGGAAGCCCCGTGGCTGGGATGAGTGAGAAGTGGTGGTGATGAAGCTACAAGTCAGGGCAGGGCAGGTGGGACCCAAGAAGCAATTCCAGGGAAGCCATGGAAGATTCCTGATCACAGCAACGACAGGCTCCCCTCGGCTGCCGAATGCAGGGGAAACTGCAGAGGGTCCATGGGGGAGGGGAAGGCCACAGGAAACCAATGCAACCCTGCTGGCAAAGGATGACGGGGCTGGAACCGCGGTGGTAATGAGAGGCAGAGAGAAGGATCATTCTGGGTAACTTGCCAGAACTCACACTGTTTCTGGTGATTCTCTCATCCCTCTCTACTTCAGAATGGCATCTGGGAAATGTGCACATGCTTCGAGTATAAGTGTTTACATTGCAGTAAGACAAATGCCAGGACTACAGTCTTAAGATTGAGGAGTGATGTGTACCTATACAATGAAAGGTAGCTAACATCAGTGGCTTAGAAGAAAGTGGGCTACCGCACCTGCATACCTTTACAGACTCACAGCAAAACAAGACTTCTGTACTCGAAAACTGTATACGGGTAAGCGAACTCTCCAGCAGCTGTAGAAGAAGCAAGTGCATGACCAATGAACACGTTTAGCGAGATTTCTATTGCAGGCAGTAAGCATAAAATGTCCCTAGAAGACCTTTTCTCATGCTGACCAAAGATTAAATATTTCTAACCTACTGAAGGTATAAAATTCCCAGAGAAAACAAAATAATGGCCTTAAAACTAATGACGAGATGACTGTGGGTAAACTGAGGCATCAAGTCACAAGGGAATAATAAATAACCTTGCCATGGAACAGATTCCAAAAGGAGTCCCCAGAACAAACACACTGAGCATGTCAGGAATCACGCAGTGTGTGCCTCAGCGTTTCAGGGTGGGCCACATTAAATCAGAAATTTTACCAGTGGGAAATGAAATCTACCAAAATGTAACAGATTCTTTACTGACTCCTCCTTCCCCTAGCCTGCTCCTCAGCAGTTAAGAGCCTACTGCTCTTCTCAGTGCAGATTTCAGAAATATGGGAGAGTAAAACAACCCTCGTGATCGATGCCAACTGCACATGCTCTCCTAGACAGTGAGCATGATAACATGCTGCTGGGGCAGGCTCAGGCTTGGTCACAGCCTACAGGGGCGCGGCTTCAAGTGCACTGTATTATTTTATACAGGTACTGGGCATCCAAAGTGATCTGAATCATCACTGTGGTAAACTGTTTTCATGAGGAAAAAAAGGAAGTTCTTCCAAAGTTATGATCTATCCAAGGCAAGGAAGGCTCACAGTCCATCCTGTTTAAACAATATATCTGCTGACCCGGAGATCTTTCTTCCAAGGGGCCAGAAAGTGAGCAGGGCAAAACCACCATCACCAGAAATTTCTAGAGCTATGGTTCCTGATTTCCCATCCTTCCCCACTCATTTGATAAAAGATCACAGATGACCTCCCAATGAATGCAAAAGGGTAACATACTTAAAAAAACTCCGGTTACAAAATGAATTAGGGTCTGGAGTCAATTAATTTTTATATTTATTCAAGAAAGCTCATTATCCCTCATTCAAATATTCCCCAAATTCAATTAGGCAAAAAGTCAAATGTGGGTGAAAAGCCAACAATGTCTGATTTGAGATTTTTACTTCTCCTGAAAACACACAGCATAAATGCCTTGCAGAAACATTTCCACGTTTATAGTAAGCACTTCATTAAGTGAAGCATGGCAATTTGGGTTTCAACATCCTTCTCCCGGGTCCCGCGTGGGTGGTTCCTGCTGGCTCCATGGTAAAAACGTATGACTCATTTGAAAGCTGTTTGCCAAGCGAAGAGTAGAGAAGCCTCCCGCTGGCAGTCAGGAGGCCAAGAAGGGCCGAGATGCCACCCCTCTGACCCCTCCTAGCCCAGGCCCAGGCCCACCACCTTGTTGGCGGAATTAACACATCATTCTAAGGTCTCCCAAAGCCCAGAGTCCTCCACCCTCCTCACGTGACAGAACACAAGTGTTCCTGGAAGGGAATATGTACAGCAAATGCCCGATCCCATTCTATTTTCTCAGTTACTTGTTACAAAATGGAAGTTATTTTAATTGTTTTGTTTTGGGAAGGCGTGGCATGGGCAGTTGACCCATGAGCCTCCTGACAAGACAGTAGCAACATGCTTACCAAAACACAGCTGTCTCTGAATGGTTCTGACGATGGCCCATTCTGTCTTAAAAGTCCAGAGGTCACAAAGTTCCCCGGCACCCCTCCCTCACCAGGACGTTGGGAATCTACCAAGTCCCTTCGTGCCTGTCACAGCCACACCCCTCCGGGACCATCATCCTACAAATGGCTGTCTAATTCGATTGCTCGAATTGCTAGCTAGTACTTTAGAGAAGCTACTGGCTCTCAGGAGTGTACAGGCAGAGTGAGACTGGGGGTTGGGCAAGAGCAGAGTAAAGGCAATAATCTAAAAAGCAGTAAGTGAACACACGGGGCTGGACACTTCCTGGAACTCCTGCAGCAGTGGCTGAAGAGGCAGATATACACAGAAGTGGGGGGTAGTCAGCCTACAATTTTAGAAACTACATCTTCAAAGTAAGGCGTGCTGAACACAATGTGGTAATCACAAATCTCATTATAAATGAGCACGTTACATTTCTGTACAACAAAGTATACTCTGAGAAATGCACAAATCAGAGGTTAAGTATCTTTTGAATCAAAAGCAATGCTGTATCCTTTATACATGGAAGGCAATGGAACAATATAATTTACTTAAGAAAAACTTAGGAAAATATTTTTATTATATTTATTTATACATTAATATCATCAATACACAAGTCATGCTCAATCATTATTAAAGTTTAAGATAAATTACAATGCTTAGTAAAGAAAAAGCTTAGCATTTAGCTAACCAAGGCTGTTGTGGTTTACATTTTTATTTTTGTAGAGACGGCTCTAGCCATGACCTCCCAAAGTGCTGGGATGACAGGCGTGAGCGCCTGGACCCATTTTGATTTAAACTTTAAAATGGCTGTATACTGAATAATAAGAAACTAACACATAGACCAAGTGCCTAAGAATCTTACGTGGTGGTTGAGGGAGACAGAGAGAGGGAGGGAGGAACAAAACTGGTGAGCACCGAGAAGGTGCTTGCTGGGGGTAGTGGTCAGCTTTACAGGGTTGGGTAAGGTTAAAGGATAATGGAGCTGCAAATTACTAACAGAACGAATCTGAGCATTTGGAAAAGTACACAGAAAACACAATCAAACTGCTTTAAATTCCCCACAAACCAAGTGCCAAGGGCAGATCTGGGGTATAGATCCCTTCACAACACTGGCAAAGGGACTTCTGGAGGGGGGAGCAGCGGGGCCGGCGGCACGCACTGATGTGCACCGCACCCTGTGCTCCAAACATAAAGCAATGGCCAATTACACTTACAGAAAACCTCAAAGGCACAGCAAGATGAAAAATCAAGAATGAGAGTGAATGAAAATGAAATGAAAGGCTTCCTACTCAAACTGCCCTGCAAATAAGGGATAAAAAACACAGAAGACACCAGCTCCCAAAACAACAGCCCACAAATCAACTGAAACAAAAACCCACTCCACGTGCAAGTTACTCTATAGCCTGTCAGGAACTTTAAAGATAAATTTCACTTAAGATCCGAGATAATGAAGAAATCATGTATAAAAATATGTTATGAACCAAAACAAAGGGATAAACCAGAACAAAGACACAGGAATGAACAAATGAGAGAAGTCTTGGAAACGAAATTTATTATCACTGAAACATGCTTTAAAAATCTCAGCGAACAGGAGAGCTCTTTAGTAAGCCCAGTTCAAGGCTTACTGAGCTGACAGCTATTGTAGAGGCCCGTGGCCGGATGCCACGAGAAGAATCAGGAAGCAGGAGCAAGTGTTCAGAGACACAGAGGAGATGGACCCAGCCACGGCACACAGAGGAACAGCACCGAGAAACAGAGGGAAAGGGCCCTCTGCAGAGCACTGTGATCAAGTCTTCAAAGGAAATTCCAACAGTACTTGGAAGTCTATTTGGGCTTTAACATGCCATTTACTTAAGTTTTAAAAACTATTTTCATTCCATGATATTTTACATCATTTGGGTTCATATTTATATCATGTGGAACCACTGTCATTGATGGTGACCCTAAACCGTTTACAGAACAAATGATTCATGCATTTGTTCACGCACCTGTATTTAATAACTATTTCTGATTCCCTAAGACCTGATGCAGGCTCAGAACTGAAAATTCTTTTCCTACTGCACTAATGGGATTCATCTGGAAGAGGGCAGCTGACCTTCAAGGAAATGCAGTTAGTGAAGGCCTGCTGACACGGTGGTCTGCTCCAGAAACATTCCCATGCTAGCAACGAATTTGGGGCTTACCCTCGAACTCAGAAACAGCATTCTATGTTCATTATGTAAGCAACTGGAGTCTTTATTATTTATACAGAGAATTAGAACAGAATTGCTCACAAAGGTAAAAAAATTGCTTTTTTAAGTGTCCCTGACTTTAAACCTTATTTTTACAGTCCTTAATAGTGTCTGCTTTTTAAAAATCACTTATGTTTTCTGTAAAATGTCATGAATTTCACCTTGGGCAGAAATCAATAGGCAGAAAATTAATCAGCCTTACAGTAATTGATGTCAATAAAACCTATCGGAACCCGTATTTTTTTTAAATGCTGAGAACCACAAAACCATTCCTGTAAGAGAAGAATCTAAAAAATTAAATCTACTTTCACTTCTGTTCTGTTTACCTTCTGCATTTCAAAATGACAGTGTAAGAATTTTGGGCCCTGGAGTTCTGGCTGCTTGCCAGAAGACAATGGCACAGTGGCCGAAGGACACGAGTCCCTGGCAGACATCTCGAGTGGTGGGTGCACAGCTTTCCTTATGGAGAACCAGGCTACAACCTCCAGCTTCCTCACTCCATGGCCCCAGAGGGAGGACCCAGAAATCCACACGACTCCCCTGCTCTGAAGTAACTGAGAACCGTCCTTATAAAACTGGTCTGATACTCTGGTGCACAATTAGGGTGTGAATGGGAGGAAAATGGAACATCAAAAAGAAAACTGGCTTTGGGTAAGAATTTCTTTTAAATTCCAAGAGCAGTACAAGACGACTCTGTTACTAGAACAAGGAAGAGGCATGTGTGTCCTCATCAGCCAAATGAGTTCACAAAGTACTTTCTGAATGTGATATACTTTTCTAAAGACCCTCTGAGGGATCGGGGGATGAAGAGGGAACAAAGAGTGCTACGACCAAGGCCCGAAAGCTCTGAAGTGACAGTTCTTCAGCGAGACCACAACAACAAAATGACCATTTGGGGAAGGCAGGAAGCAGGCAACGAAGTTCTTTCGTGCGGCTGTCCGAAGAACTCCGTGTATGCATCGATAAAACAAGGTTTAGACTCAATGTGTGAGTCCCTGCAATCCATCCAAGTGTCGGCTGCACACCAGCTCTGCAACAGGCACGAGGCACGTGGAGACAAACAAGAGAAAAGAGTCCTGCCATCATGGGGGCTGCACTCCAGTGGGAAGATGGCCGGAGGCACAGATGCCAGGCTGTGAGCTACAGTTGTGACCCTCATGACATTCACCAAGGTTACAGGATTCACAGCCAAACAGATGAAAGACCCCAAGCAAGGAGACGGTTTCCTACCACACCCCCAAGTCTCCCAAAAACCAGGGATTTGGCCACTCTTGCAAAGGTAGAACAAACAGTTCAAAGGCCATGCATTCTAGCCACACCTGCATTTTTCTTTTTGCTTCTTCCTGGGGATAAATTAAGGGTTATAGCACCAAAATATGCCCAAGAACAACGGTACTAAGCTGTTCACAAAAAACCACATGTAAGCTGGGTATGGTGGCTCACACCTGAAAACCCAGCACGTTGGGAAGCAAAGGCAAGAGGACTGCCTGATCCCAAGGGTTCAAAATCAGCCTGGGCAACTTGGCAAGACCTCGTTTCTACAATAAATCAAAAAACTAGCTGGGCGTGGTGGCACACAACTATAGTTCCAGTTACTTGGAAGGCTGAGGCAGAAGGATTACCAGAGTCCAGCAGGTCGAGGCTGTGGTGGCTGTGAGCATGCCACTGCCCTCCAGCTGGGGAAACAGAGTGAGATCCCAGCTCAAAAAAACCCCCAAACAAAAAGTCACATGCATAAGGTGGTACATATACATGATGGAGTATTTTACAGCCATAAAGAAGAAGAAATTCATGGATTTCGCAGCAACTTGGATGCAGCTGGAGACTATCATTCCAAATGAACTATTACAGAAACAAAGAACTGAATACCACATGTTGTCACTCATAAGTGGGCCCTGATCAGCAGCCGCTGGGCACTGCTGGGGTGGGGTAAGAGGGGAAGGGAGGGGGCACGTGACAACACAAAGGACACCTGGTCCACTACCGGGGGGAGTGAGGGCCACCTAGAAGCCCGAACTTCCCCTGCATGCAGCCTGCTTATGTAGAAAATGCTCACTTGCATCCACAACTCTATAATAAATAATTTTTTTAAAAAGCCACACGCTGCATACATTACATGCAGTTTAAGGACAACTTGGTCTACACACAGATTTCTCTTTTGTATACCCTAATCCGTGAATAAGATGCAACTCCAGTAACTCACAGCTAATCTAGGGTGCTGCCAAATAAACAGCAAAGATCTAAATTCACCAGTTCGGTGAATGCTTACAACTTACCATGCCAAGCTGTGTCATGCCTTATCATGACATCACAAGAGACAAAACCCATTGGAGCCCAGAGACTATTTTCTGTTTTCCCACTAGAAGTCATGCATTATTTAGGGTGACTTGGAATTTCTCCTCAAGAAAATCCATCTGAATACAATCAAGCGAATGACTTGAATGACATTATGGGAATGACTTTATAACCACTCTAATCGAGCTATTTTAAAGTCACCTATTCATAAACACTGGCATTTTAAAATTGTTAAATATGACAGGCAGCACATGTCACACCTGATCCCAAGACATCTGGACACAACACCACTACAACAGGCAACAGGAGCCCTTGAAATGTTTTGGAGAAGGGGTCACTCTTTGTGTCATACTTTCTGAGTTTTGTCAAGTGTATAATAGCATGTATCCACCATGACAGCAATAAACAAAAATATTTTCACTACCCTAAAGATCTCCCATGCTCCACCTACCTATCTATCCCACTCTCCCCTCAAGTCCCTGGCAACCAACTGATCTTTTCACTGTCTCCATAGGTTTGCCTTTTCCAGAAAGTCATGTTGTTGGAATCACAGAGTATGTAACTTTTGTCCACTTTTTCAATTAGGTTGTCTGTCGTTTTCTTAGAGAAATGCAGTGTTCCTTATGTACTCTGGCCACAAGTCCGTGGGTGGTGCTATATATTTTGAACAGCCTTTTCTGCATCAGTTGGTTTTTGCTGTGTGTCAAACTACCCCAAAACATAGTGGCCTACAACAACTAATCACTGGCTGGCCATCTGGGCTGGGGCTAGCTGGGATGACTTGTCTCTGTTTCATGGAATGGGGGCTGGGTTCACATATGCACTTCTGGTCAGCTGGTGGTCCAATGGCCTCACTCACAGAGCTGACGTCTGGCTGGCTGTTGACATGGCTACGGTGATAACTGCGCCACATGTTGCTCATCATCCAACAGGCTAGCCGGGGCTTGTTCGCATGGAAATGGCTGTGGAATTCTCAAAAGCCGCAGGAGAGGGTAACCCCCAACATTCAAGTACTCTTTTGGCTTCTGCTGATGTCATGATCACCAACATTCTACTGACCAAAGCAAGTCATGTGGCCATGCACAAATTGAAAAGAGAGATCCTGCCTCTTGATGGGAGCCACACTCAAAGAAGCATGTGGAGAGCAGTGTGAAAACTTGTGGCTACTTCTACAAATAGCCTAATGTTAATGGTGTTTTTTGATGAACAGACATTCTTAATTTAAATATAGTTCAGTTTACCAACCTTGCTTTACAGTTTGCTTTTTGGGAGGGTATCTTGTATAAGAAAAATTTCCTATCCCAAGTTCATAAATACTTCCAACATTATCTCTTGAAAATTCATCTAAAGAAGAAAAATATTTTCTGTACCCTATAATTTATATCCTGATTATTATGCCTCAGAATGTTGCAATAAAATAAACAGACAACAATATAAGACCTATCTGTCCCTTCTAACAGCTGTTTGTGTGTACAGTAAACACAACCTCACTAAAGGAGTGTAACTTGACCAGCAGGTGCTCAGCGTCTGCTGGATGGTCCATCACAGTGGCTTTGCATTCCAATCTTGTGGCTATGAGTGTTTTTCTTACATCTGCGCTTTACATACTTTAAAGTCATCAACGCTTTCTCTTTGCTGGAAATCATTCTTTCAGTTTATTTGTTTACACAGTTTACATTTTCCCAAGAATGGAAAATTAAAGCGTGGGAGGACAGAGAACCATAAAACTGCCAATGCAGTGGGAACAACAGAGCTGCTGCTGCTCCTGGGCAGGATGATCAGTGATTCCTTTTCCAAGTTTTTCAACGCAGATATGCATTGCCTGTGCAACAAAAGGTCTAAGCATAGCTTTATGTATTCCTACCTACTGATCTTTTTCTCTGCAATTTCCCTTATTGCTTTCAAAGGTACAAAGTTTTTTCCTCAATAAGGGAATATCACTTTTTAAAAAAGATTAACGTCAACCCACCTGGAGTTTATTTTCCCTCTACAGTTTTCAACTATGATGGTCACACTGCCTTTAAGTCTCTTACTCTGTGGAGGTATTTCCTCTGGCTTGGGCAGCTTGACACAGCCCCACTATGCTTGGTATCATCTTTATGTCTGTGTGCTACAGTAGCAAGCAAGGCTGCATCCTCCTATCCCTCCCTACATTCAAACAGTAACAAAATGCATCTGGCAGTTCTAATTTAAGAATGAACAAATCACTATTTTTCAGAGATAGACAACCATCACAACCAGATAGAGTTTGTTTTTAAGAAAATGATGCAGTTCATTCTTCTATACTATTTAACAAATTAAAGATCTGGAAGAACCACAAGAGATTAAAACATTTCCAAAACCTACAATGGTATTTCTGTAGTTAAAAAGAAGAACACTGTTACTTTGTTCTTCTTTTGTAAGGAGAGAATGGGTAAAATGGCTCTTACAAATATTTTCCCCTTCTCTCATATTTACTTGTGCATGAACTTGTAGTAAAATACAATAAAATACTTAAAATATTCCATTGTTTCTGTTCATCATGTCTGTAAGCAGATCTAAAAGAAATCAAGCACAGTTCTCCATGACAGTTAACTGGCTCCTAATTTCAAGTGAAGCAAATTCTATCAAATATTTAATTAAAAGGCAACATTCAGAGTAACTACTTCAAATAATACAATAAAAGAGCAAAAGCTCAACAAATTAGTGTATGTTACCACCTCCTCAACATTCTTAATAAAATCAGATTCATAAAAAGGCTCTGTCCCTTTCCTCTCTCTAGTCACAGCCTTGGGCAACAGACGCATGCTATTTTGATCATCTGCCTTCTTAGAGCTGAATACATAAAATATAAATTTTCTATACAATAAAAGCAGGCAGTAAAACTTTGTCAATAACATATGATCAATTGTTAGAAGCTCCGGAAAGCAGACGGATGTCAAATCTGCCCTTAAGAGGGCTTGCTCAATATCTCAATGCCACAACTACAGCTATACAGGAACCGAAATCCATACACATATTGCTAGACACAGATTTGAGGTCACTATATTACATCAATAACTTAGGCCTTACAAACAGCGATCACAGAGTACCATCCTTTAAAGATATTACACAATTAGCTACACACCTTCCTCCAAAACTCACAAAATGATATCAAATGGGGCCACCAGGAAAATAAATCCCTAGGACCTGCCAAAATCAGGATTAACAAAGAACTTTAGAAACACTAAATCTAGTCAAAATTTCGTGCAACAGCAATATATAATTTGGGGGGGGGTGGAAATCACCATTAGCCCAGTGTTTTCCCTACTGGGCTAAAAACAAAAAAACAAACAAAAAAAAACAACCTTCACAAGATTACTGAGAGCAAACAGTGTACAATGTCACTAGGATATGTTCACTAGAGGCCAGGAGAGCTACAGAGCCAGAACAGAAAAGCTCTTCCAGTACATTCTGTAAGGCGAAAGACACCCAAGCCAAGTGCTGAGGACCACCACAGAACCAAGACCACAATACATCATAATTGTGACAGTCAATTTCTGTCCTTGTGTTTCAAGCTGTGCTCATGTGGATACGGCAGGTAGTTATGTCACGCTCCCTGTACGCAGTGAGTTTCCACTGGTGAGGGGAAGACAGCTTGTGCTGAGCACTGCTATAGAAAGGACCGATCAGAGGTCTGTTCTACAGGAAGAAGGGAAAGGTGTCAGGGTGAGCTGGAAAAAATAAGAGGAGCCAAGGCAAGTGACTGTAGCCCGCCATACCTGGTGCAGAGGCGAGAATTTCCAGGCACCACGGAGGGTGGCTGCTCCTTGCAGACTCTGGCTGGCGTCCGTGGGTGAGATGAGTGACCCAGCTCTGTCCCAGCTGCCTCCCCCATCTGTTCTGGCACCACTGCTTAACAGGAGCCCCAGCTATGAAGGCCAGGTGGAGAGGAGTTGGCCGTCTCCGCTGGAGCAAGTTCGGAGCCTGCTGTGGGCCACACTCTAAGCCCTGGCCACTGTAGGAAAGGTCAGAAGAAGAGCAAGCTCACAGCACAAGACGGTGGCCTGTGACCAAGTCTGCATGCCCAGGCTCGTAGGTGCAACTGCTATACTTCTTGCCACTGTTAACAGGGCTGGAAAGGTTTCCAGAAGAGCTGACACACGAGCTGCCCCACGCATCTCAAAGGGGTGGCCAGGCACCGTGGCTCACACCTATAATCGCAGCACTTTGGGAGGCTGAGGTGAGAGGAGCCCACGGGTTCCAGACCAGCCTGGACAACTTGGCAAGACCTCATCTCTACAATAAATCAAGAAAAATGAGCCAGGCGTGGTGGCATGTGCCCGTAGTTCCAGCTACTTGGGAAGCTGAAGCAAAAAGATCACTTGAGCCCAGCAAGTCAAGGCTGCGGTGGCTGTGTGTGTGCCTGCCCTCCAGCCTGGGTGACAGAGTGAGACTGACTCAGGAAAAAGGAGCAACACTCGCGGCCTGGCCTGCTCATCCGCGCAGCGTGTTCTGCAGATACCAGGCCTCGGTCAGGGCTCAGTGATCAAGTGTGCTCAGCAGGCCAGAAAGGACCAACGCGAAGGCTGTGGATTTGGACTAGGAAGAGAGACCCAGCACAAGGATGGCAGCAGAGACCAACATAAGAACTGTGTAAGGAAGTGCCAGGGGCCAAGCTAGCGCTGAGCGCACCATCTGCTCCCTCTCTGACCTCTTTCACAAAAGGCTCACGGGTCATTTTCCAGTCATGAGTAATTTCCTGCCCCAATATCCAGGGAACCCTGGGTGTGAGAGGAGCATTTCTCGGAAGAATGTGCCTCTTCCCACCCCCCCGCTTCTCCTGCAAGCAGCACCCCTTTCTGATGTGGGACACTCCTGGATAAGGCAACACTCACTCCCTCTAACATGGAACCCAGGCTCCCACAGCCTCCCTGCAAACTAGGGACCGAGCAGGTCAATGACTGGGCATCAGGAAGGGTTCTGGGGTGGGGGAACAATGACAACAAATAAGAAGGGCTTCTACGGAGCCCCGCGACAAGCCTGCAGACCCCGCTTAGTACAGTGTTCCCAGGGGCAGAAGGACCCCATCAAGACAAACAGCCCACTGCCGCAAGCCCTCTTCAGCAGGGTGGCAGGCATGGGCTCACTGGCCTCTCAGGCCTAGAGCGTGCCCCCCGCCAATCAGCACCCAGAGGCTGGACTGCGGGCACCTACCTACAGGCTGCGGGCACCTCTGTCCAACCCTGGAGAGTGCCGCCTCTGGGTCCATAGTAGAGGTGACCTGGCTTCTCAGACCTCCAAACAGTCCGTTTTTTTCTTTTTGGGAAAAAGCCACTTCTTGGGACGCCAGGATTTACTTCAAGCCCAATCAGCGCCAGGAGGTGGTCACGGGTGGGGCTACAGATGAGAGAAAGTTAGGCTGTGGGCTTATGGCCGCTGAAACTGAGTAGCAGGTATGCAGGGGATAGTTATACCTAGCTTTCTATCTCCACATAACTGAAAGCCATTCCAAAGGACAGTCTTGAAAGACTGCTGTTTTAAACTGCGGGGAGAGAGGGATGGCTGGCTGGGCCTGGTGGCTCAGCCTGTCATTCCAGCACTTTGGGAGGCTGAGGTGAGTGGATTGCCTGATCCCGTCAGTTCGAGACCAGCCTGGGCCAACTTGGCAAGACCTCATCTCTACAATAAATCAAAAATTAGCTGGGCATGATAGCACGTGCCTGTAGTTCCAGCCACTTGGAAGGCTGAGGCAGAAAGATCGCCAGAACCCAGCAGGTTGACACTTAAGTGGCCATGAGTGTGCCACTGCACACTAGCTTGGGCGACAGAGTGAGACTCCAACTCAAAAAAAAAAAGAATAAATAAATAAATAAAGCACAGGGAAATGACATAACCAGATAGGTGTTTTTGAAATTACTCCAGCCTTAGACTTCAGGGAGGTGGCAAAGGCAGTGGCATGGTTTTGGGATGTCTCTGAATCCCTCCATAGAAATAAAAAGAACAACAAGAACAGCAAAGTGAACGCAGACAACCTCTCAGACAACAAGACAGGGATGGGTAAGGGACCCTTTAAGTTGGAAAGCTCATGTGAGTGAGGACAAGCCACTTGCTAAGGCCCACGAGGCACCAGCACCCGGGTGGGAGGAAGTAGAATCAAGGCCACAGGTGGCTGGAAGCTGGGAGGTGCCCCCCAAGTCACCCTGGGCGGCTTCACAGGGGAGTGCCATGCCTCATCCCCAAAGGGCGGGGCAGACTAGGCTCGGGCCCTGAGCCCTGGGGACTCAAACCATGCAACTGCAGCGCCTGCCAGGACGAGGCCCTGCACTGACAACAAACTTCTGGGAGTTGGACGAATTGAGGAAGACATGAACAAAAGGGGCAAAGGGGAAAAGTCAGAGGAGAGGCAGGAGAGAAGGAGAGGGAGGTCTAGAGAGAGTGGTGGTTTCCAATCTCCTCCAAAACCAAGTGGGGAGGGAACACAAGAGCCCTGAGCCAGAAAACCCAGCGGGCCCAGCCCTTCCTTCCTAAACCCACAGGGAAACTGTGCACTTGAAAAGGGGCAGCAGGAAGGGAGAGCTGAGTTCTAACACATAATAAGAAAGAGAACAAGCACGAAGCATCAACCCTCTAGAAGAGAAAAGCAAGCTAGAGAGATGCCAAGCAGCTGGAAACTACCCAGACCAGCTGAAAGAAGCTAAGAAGATGCTGGCAGTTGGACAGCGACATAAGCAGAATGAGAAATTAAAGAAACAACATGACTGGGAAGAGAGGGACTTAAAACAGATGAAAGAGCCAGGCTCTGTGGCTCAGCCTGTAATCCCGCGCCTTTGGGAGGCTGAGGTGAGTGGATTGCCTGAGCCCGCGGGTTCGAGACCTGCCTGGGCAACTTGGGGAGACCTCATCTCTACAAGAAATTAAAAAAAAATTAGCCGGGCGTGGTAGCGTGCGCCCATAGTTCCAGCTACTTGGAAGGTTGAGGTGGGAGGATCGCCGGAGCCCAGCAGGTCAAGGCTGCGGTGGCCGGGAGCAGCCACTGCACTCCAGTCTGGGCGACAGAGTGAGATTCCAACTCAAAAACAAAACAATTAACAAAAAAAACCAGAAGAAAGAAGTAAGACCAAAAAAGAAAAAAAAGAAAAAAAAGCCAGGCTCGGTGGCTCAGCCTGTAATCCCGCGCCTTTGGGAGGCTGAGGTAAGTGGATTGCCTGAGCCCGCAGGTTCGAGACCCGCCTGGGCAGGCGAGACCTCATCTCTACAAAAAAAAATCAAAAAATTAGCTGGGTGTGGTAGCGCACATGTGTAATTCCGGCTACTCGGAAGGATCACCGGAGCCCAGCAGGTCAAGGCTGCAGTGGCCGGGAGCAGCCACTGCACTCCAGTCTGGGCGACAGAGTGAGACTCCAACTCCAAAAAGAAAGAAAGAAAGAAAAAAATCTAGAGACAACTCAAGGAGGGAGGTGAAAGAAGATAAACACAGCACTGAATGCCTTGAAGAAACAGAATAAGAAGGGTTTTTGTTGTTGTTTGAGTCAGTGTCTCACCCTGTCATCCAGACTGGAGTGCAGTGGTCCAATCACAGCTCACTGCAGCCTCAACCTCCTGTGCTCAGGCAATCCTCCAGCCTCAGCCTCCCAAGTAACTGGGACTACAGGCAGGTGCCACCACATCTGGCTAATTTTCTATTTTTTGTAGAGATGAGGTCTTGCTGTTGCCTCCTGGGCTCAAGCAATCCTCCTGCCTAGGCCTCCAAAAGTGCTGGGATTACAAGTGTGAGTCACCGTGTCTCGCCAGAAGTTTTTTGTTTTGTTTTGTGTTTTTAAAGAAAAAATAAATCAGTTTCTTTTACTAGTCTTATAAGTTTTCTGAAATTTTGAAATTATATTTTTTTAAAACTTTTAATAAATGAAGATTAAAGAAACTTGAGGACTGGCAGATGGCTTTTCAAGCCAGATTCTGACATGAAAATGGACATACCATACCTCAGAGAACAAAAAGTTTTTTGTTTTGGGGGCTTGGAAATTAAAGAATTAAATGTTGTAGGATTTGGAGACACGACTTAACAAATAGCATATGAGAAAAAAAAATAAAATAAAATAAAAAAGAAAACTGAGAGGAAGTGAAAGAAACAGATGATAGGCAACAAAAATCAAATATACACACAATAGGCTGAGCTCCTGGAGAAGGGAAAGACTAGAAACTCTAGTTCAAGATTTTCCTCAAATTAAAAAAATAGTCAGCACCAAAATAAAGTTTAATAAATGATTAGACTTTGGAATAAAAGGGCCGGGTGCAGTGGCTCACGCCTGTAATCCTAATGCTTTGGGAAAGTGAGGGAGGAGGACTGCTTGAGGCCAGCAGTTTAAGACCAGCCTGGGCAACACAGTGAAACCTCACCTCTACAGAAAATAAAATTATGGTCAGACGCAGTGGCTCATGCTTGTGATCCCAACACTTTGGGAGGCCGGGCCAGGCAGAGTGTCTGAGCCCAGAAATTTGAGACCATCATGGGCAGCATGGTGAAACCTTCTCTCTACAACAAATAAAAAAATTAGCCAGGTGTGGAGGTGTGCACGTGTGGTTCCAGCTACTCAGGCTGCTGAGGTGGCGAGACTACCTGAGTCCAGGGGGTCGAGGCTGCCAAAATTGTTGTGATCATGCTAACTCCCAACTCACAATATTAGCCAGGCATGGTGGTATGGGCCTATAGTTCTAGGTCCTTGCAAGGCTAAGGTGGGAGAATCACCTGAGACCTGGAGTTTGAGGCTGCAGTAAGCTACAATCACGTCACAGCCTGGGCCACAGAGCAAGACCCTGTCTCAAAACAAAACAAAAGCTTTTGGGCATCTAGGCAAAAAAAAAAACCCAGGTCACTTAAAAAGAAAATATCATTAGATTGTCAAATGTTGACAGCAACGCTTCATACCAGAAGACAACAGAATAACATATTTCAATTACTTAAGAAAATGTGGTCCCCAAATTTTTCTATTCAGACAGAAAGGCCTTCAAATGTAAAGGCTGCAGGCAGACCATTATAAACGTGCACACTGATTCATGGAGTGTTGTTTCCATAAACCCTGAGGAGTCCAGTACAGAGAGGGCTTCGGACAACCAAAAGGCCAGGGGCACTTGGAGACCTTTGAGTGGGCACTGATGTTTACTAGTAGGTAATCACAGAAGGCTGGTCATCAGGACACAACGCACGGGACAGTGGCTGCCTGGGGGAGGGGCACAAACCAGGAGGAGTTTCTGAAAAGTAGAAAAATCTTGCCGATTGGTTTTATAGATATCAACTGAGAAAATTTCAAATCAGAGTCTGGGGGAGGGCAAAGGGAGGGAGGGGAAATGAACACTAGCTAACTTCAGTGTTGCTCACAGAAGGGACTGACAGCGACAGCTAAGACCCGAGAGAAGGAAGTACATACAATAAAGATACTATAGTACAGAAGTCATCATCGGAGAAGACAGCATCCCCACATGCCAGAAGATGGGATCATTTAAAAACTCCTCCTACGCCAGGCACGGTGGCTCACACCTATAATCCGGCACTTTGGGAGGCCGAGGTGAGAGGATTGCCTTAGCCCACGGGTTCGAGACCAGCCTGGGCAACTTGCTGAGAACTCATTTCTACAATAAAACAAAAAATTAGCCAAGTGTGGTAGCACACGCCTGTAGTTCCAGCTGCTTGGAAGGCTGAGATGGAAGGATCCCCTGAGCCCAGCAGGTCGAGGCTGCGGTGGCCGTGAGCGTGCCATTGCACTCCAGCCTAGGTGACAGAATGAGACTCCAACTAAAAAAAAATTCTCAAAAATTATAAAAATCACATGTCCAGTGTGTGCAACCAAGACAGGATGAGCCACCCACCCAGTGTGAACAGTAGCGTGTTCCTCCCGACATGGGCAGGCATGACAACGGGTACCCAGTGCTGGCTTTCACAAGGAAGGACCCACTGCACACTCACTGTGATCCTCACACCCCACTCTCCCTAGGTCCTTTCCGGCTGCTTAGACAGTCTTCCACAGTTTCAGCTCCAGTTTTCAAGTTTTTTCCAGTAACTTTCTGATGGATGTGCTCCTAGCTACCCCGTGCATCTGGAAACCAGGCTCTCTCCTCTCTTCCCACTTTCTAAAAATCACATACCCTCCTACAACTTCCTTCTTACTTATCATATCTATTGCTTCTTTATTCTTTACAACCTTAAATTGAAAATTGGGGCATTTTCTGATTAGAAAGGGACTGAAATTCCACTTAGAAAATTCAGGCAACACGGAAAACCAGGAAGTACAAAATCAACTGACCACCAGGTCCCAAGCATGGTGGGGAATGTCTTTCTGGTTCTTTGTCCCACAGAGGGGCAACCAGTGGAGGGAGTAAGACGATCGATTTCCACTTGAGAACAGTAGTCACTCAAGATTAAGGGCAAGAGCTCAGAGCCTCCTTTGTTACTGGTACTTTCCCCACATTTATACTTCTATTGACTCAACTCTGCTTAAATTACAGGCCACTGGCCGGGTGCAGTGGCTCACACCTGTACTCCCAACACTCTGGGAGGCTGAGGCAGAAGGATTGCTTGACCCCAGCAATTCGAGACCAGCCTGGGCAACATAGTAAGACCTGTCTCTACAAAAAAATTAAAAAACTACACGCACCTATAGTCCCAGCTACTCAGGAGGCTGGAGTGGGAGGATCACCTGAGCCCAGGAGGTTGAGACTGCAGCAAGCCATGACTATGTCACTGCCATCCAGCCTGGGAAACAGACTGAGACCCCAATTCATAAATAAGTAAAGTACAGGCCACTGACACATCACCGTCAAGACTTTTTCAGACACTGCTGATAGATACTTCAGTCCATTTCAAACAGAACTAAATGGTTCTCTCTTGGTTAGGTACTGCCCAGAGCACCTTTTAGCAGCCAAATCAGAAATTATAAACCAGTTAGACTGTCTCCAAACAATCAGTAGGCTGATCAACAGTTCCATCTTCAATCTCAAGATCTCGCTCACAGATGGCTGCTTTCCTACAGAAGTTCAGAGAACGCACACAGAGGGCGTGAGGGGAACATGAGGAGTAGGGGGGACTTTTTGCAGCAGAACAAAAAACCCCAGAGTTCAATCACATTACAAATAGCATCACGACTCCAAGAGTCTACTGAAAACAAATAATCGCACATACACGAATACAGGAAAGCTAGGGAACGGTGACTAAGCCAGGTGCTGGTGTCAATGCAAAGTTCTGGCTGTGATACTGTACACAGTCTGCAAAATGTGGTGGCCAGCAGGTGGAAGACCTGGCGAATTGTCCACAGGATCTCTCTGTGTTGTTTTTTTATAACTTCCTAGGAACCTGCAATTCTCTCAACAACAATTTCAATCAAAATACACAATTGGCAGAACACAGACCAAATGCTTATAGTGCTTATACAGCAGTGACAGGAATAAGGAAACAATGGATGATTCCATTTTGTTTTCCACAGTAAACATGAAATACAGTATAAAATCAGAAAGAAGAACCCTCCACAAGGGGAAAAAAAACATAATCAAGACTTGGGACATGTAAAATATACTTTATAAAATCTCAGTATAAGTGAATGTAAGTGAATGCCCGACTGTCCAACAAATCACAGGACTCTAAGTTATAAGACAAAATCTGACAATGTGGAGAATCTGGTGAGCAGAGGGGAGGTCCAGCTTTAGAGTGGTAAAATGACCTTGGAAGTGGCAGGCCAGGAGGTGGTGTGTCCCAGAGCCCAAGGCTCCAGTCATCACCCTCCCTGTGCTCTTAGCATCACTGAGACACTGCACACCACCACACCAGCCTTCAGGACTCCTTGCCTCCCCAAGGGCTCAGGGACCTGTCACACGAGCTCCAGCACCGTCAGAAAATCCTCTCACTGCACCCTTTATTTCTCAGTCCCCACATGTCCCCCACAAGGACAACCACTCGCCCATGTGACTGCTGCACGGTGGCCTTTCTCCCAGACACACCAAGAGCCCACAAGTGTTCCTGGTCAGTTCACTGGAGAGAGCTGCGGCTACGAAGACGTTTCCATGGACCAAGAGCATCATTACATACATGAATGTACACACGACTGGCAGGAAATTTCCTGGGGAAAATAAGGACTCTTCTGCTCAAAAACAATTGTCAGGTAGATTACTCTCAAGTGTTCAGTCCTCGATATGGCTTATTTAATCCCACAAACATTTCAGCAGGATTTATAGAGGCACCTCTGTGGCGACTAAATCCTGTAGTTAACTACAAGGTATTATTGCCTGCAGGTAAAATTAACCCAGGAAAACACGCTTTCCATGGTCCGCGTCTAAACCTTCACACCTGAATGCCCAGGTCTTATCCTCTCTTCCTTTTCTAGCTGGAGCCTCCCTTTCCCGGGTGGACATCATGGTGCGGTTGGGTGTTAGCCACATGGTATTTAAAGGAACTCCTCTCTCTGTCTGGAGGTGATGGGGGAGCAGTCCGTACAGGTTCACTAAGGAAGGCTGAGTGTGCTTAAGACACAAGTGCGCAGGGTGCTGCGGCAAGTCAGGTGTTGAGGATACAGAGACGCGGAAGACCAGCCATACTCCACAGGGCTCTGTTCTAGCTAAGAGAAGATCATGCACAGCAATGGGATTAAGCAGGAATTCACATAAAATGTCAGTAGGTGTTGGAAGGGAGCAGCATGGCCCACCAGAGGCCAAATGCTGTTCTTTCTCATGGCTTGCTTCCTGCGCCAAGTCCCAGCGACCCACTCAGCAGAGGGAGTGCTCTAGTGGATTAGGACAAAGTGAATGTGTTCATAGAGGCAACACAGAAAGAATATTCCTAATAAAAGTCCTCACAAACCGGGCTCGGTGGCTCAGCCTGTAATCCCGCGCCTTTGGGAGGCTGAGGTGAGTGGATTGCCTGAGCCCGCGGGTTCGAGACCCGCCTGGGCAGCGAGACCTCATCTCTACAATAAATCAAAAAATCAGCCGGGCGTGGTAGCGTGCGCCTATAATTCTGGCTACTCGGAAGGCTGAGGCGGAAGGATCGCCGGAGCCCAGCAGGTCAAGGCTGCGGTGGCCGGGAGCGGTCACTGCACTCCAGTCTGGGCGACAGAGTGAGACTCCAACTCAAAAAAAAAAAGTCCTCACAAACTAAAGGGGGCGGTTCAACAGAAACAATGGCTCAGCCTAGGAAGGGGAGACTTTTGCTCCATCGAAGCAGGACTGTCATGGGGCCCAGCAGGCAGAGGGCACAGCACCCAGAAGACAGCCAAGTATGCGTGTGGGTGCAGGTGTGAGGGAGGCTGCCCGGGAGAGCCCAGGAAACATGCTCAGCCAGGTACATCCTGGGCGCCTGTGTTAGGAATCTGGAGAGTTTCTCGGCAACGGAAGCCAGGGGAAGTTTCTAGGCAGCACAGTGACAGCCGGCCTTTGAGAAGGACACAACAGAAACGAAGAGCCTGAACCACTGAAGGGGACTTCAACGGCCACCAATGAGAAGGGCCTGAGCTGCAGTAGGGGAAGCGAGTGAAGAAAGAGGCTGATGAGGGCAGAGGATTTGGCAATGACCTGGTCATGAGGGTGTTAGAACTGAAGATGACTCCAGGTTCTGGGTTACAGTAACTAATGACAGAGACAGACGTTAACAAACATAGGTGTCCGCTGACTGGGTAATCACTCTGTGGATTTCTCAACATGGCAGCAACAACACAAAGCACTGTAGTAAAAACAAAAAACAAGGTTACAAGACAGATAAAGCAGTCTTCTCCAATACAAAACCACACTCTCCAAGTGAAAGAATCAGGAAGTCTACAGAATACATTAGAAAATATATCAAATCTTATGGGTAACTGACTTCTGATATATTTTAAAAGAATGTAGCATATCACACAGGTAAAAAAAATGGTAAGTGCTCGAGTGATTCTCAGGCAAAAATAATTCGGCATGTTTCAAAGAACGGTCAGTAAGTCAGACAAAAAACCTAAAAAGTCTCATTTGGATAAAATTTGCTAAGAGCATAAAGTGCTCTTAGCAGGCAGCTTCTATGGCCTGACAATACACCCCCATTCTGTGCTCATAATTATTAAGGGAAAATAAACTTAGGAGGCTGAGGTGGGAGGATCGCTTGAGGCCAAGAGTTTGAGGCCAGTCTGGGCAACATAGCAAGATCCTTTACCTATATATTAAAACAAGAACAAATTCCAGAACCTTCCATCACACTCTGGCAGAAGGCACTTGTAGAACAACCTGGGGTTCTGGAGAGCAGCTCTGTCCCTCTTTCAGTATCACCTGACCCATCTTCTTGGTGACAAGAATGCCCAGCTAAACCTTTCAGAACTGGCACACCAAATCTTTCTTTCTGGGTGGGCAGGGGTGTCCCTTTTTGCTGAGACGTGAAATAGCAGTCGTCGCACTAGAGGCGAGATGCCTTATGTAGGCAAGTGTGACTCCACGCTGGCCTAAAGAATGAGTTTCCACATGGAAGGCCCTGGCCAGCATCATCAGATGACAGTTGAACACTCGAGCATTCAGTAGTGTTTGGTTGAGGGCAAAAATGGGGTGCAGGCTGAGTGCCTTGGAGTGTGGGGAAGGTAATGCAATAATTACAGAGAGGAGAGCTCCCCAGGCAACCCAGACACACCACAAGAGGGCCAGGGCCAGGCCCAGCTGCGCCATTCAGAACCTCTCCTGGGTCCCCATGCTGTGACAGCCTTATGCTGTCAGTCTTTGCCATAAAAGATCAACATTCTTTGTCCTGTGTGGCTGGGTCATAAAGGACCAGAGACTACCAACCCAGAGGTTTATCCAGTCTTCTGACAGAAGACATCTTAGCCTGTGAAATGCTGCAGGGTTTTAGTGTTCAAGTCAGAAGCCCACTGTACAGTTTCATGTTCTGCCCTGAAAATATCTTGCCTGAAAACTAACCTTAAATAAAAAATACAGTCAAGGGAGGCAATGCAAACTCTAAAAGCTGATATTTTCAGCAACGTCACATACAATGGCGGAGAAAGACAGAAATGCATGTGCAGTTTACAAAGATTAGTTGCATGGACTCTAGGGCTTCTCACAGCAAAAGTAACCTGGAATAACTTGGCCACACATTTAGATTTAGAAATTAACTAAATACCTCAAAAAGACCATCATTTACTTCAAAACCAGGAGACCCTGATGGGATAATCAGTGTCGAACAGAGGCAAAAGCCCTGGTCAAAAGCAAAAAATGATAAGGAAGAAGCACGGCAGGCCAACACCTGGCAAACCCAGAAGACGAAGGGGAGTGCCAAGGCCAGGCCGGGCCCAGAAGTGACCCTGGAGCCACTGCCACTGACCTCCTGTCCCAGGCACTCCAGCCACTCCTGTTTTTCGGGCCTCTCATCTACTTGCTGCATCCTTGAACTCAGTCTGCACTCCAAAATCCATAGACATTCAACGGAATTGGAGGTGAGGAAACCACCCAGTACCAGGGTTGCAGGGAAAGGGTCATACAAGCACACCCCCACCCACACACAGACAGACGAACACATGCATACACACAGACAGACTAACAGCCACCCATACACACAGAAAGACAGACACAGGGACACACCCTGCCCTCCAGATAAAGCCTGGAGGGCTTTTCATTCATGAAATCACTATTACAGGCAATAGTAAATGTCCTACACAGCAGTCATTGTCATGTTCAGCCCGATGGGAAATTACATATCACATGACTAGGACTACTCCAAGTATCCTGCAAATTACACAGGTTCTATGGCTAGCTTGGAAATTAACCCCATTCACAACCCTGAGTCTACAGGAAAACACGTCCAGAGTCTCAGAGACTTTCAAGCTTCCAAGCATGACACATTTGTGCACTAAGGACTGTCTGTACTTTCATGCCTGATTACTACTTTAACTCTGTGCCAAAAAAGTCCATCTGAACATTATGCTTTGAACTGACCCAGATAGGATTTAAGGAGATAGTCTGTAAGTAATAAAAGCGGCCTCACAAGCCAAGTGCTCCATGACACATAAGGCTGGCCATGGCTTTTACCCCAAGCCTCCTGATTTAAAACGGTTGGATAAGGATATTTAGAAACAAACAAACAAAAAAACTCCTGGACACCGAACTATGTTGCAAACAGCCCTGTTCGACCTCATGGGCTACTGTGTTCACTACTCATTTGTCCATAAACACCTGCCCCAACCCACACGGGCAACGCCTGCCGGTGTCACCCATCCCGCAACTGGTTCTGGCAGGGTCCCGAGATCTCCCTCACACAGAGGCAGAAAGTTTAACTCCAGGCAGATTTGATACCAGAAGAAGCAGTTTAGGGTCAGTTTGCAGTCAGTCACACGTCACAAGGCACACACGGAGGGAACCTGGAGCTTGGTTACCATGTGTGTAGCCAACACCACTGACCCTGCGTCCTCACGGGAGGCAGCCCTGAGGTCCCGCATGTGATCAACTGCCAATGGTAACTGTGGTGGCCGGGAAGGGAAGGACAGCAAGGCGGGAAGAAGGGGGACTTGGCAACACACAGACCTGACGGACCCGTAGGCACGGCGAACCGAGCCTTCTAGAGTACAGACTCACTATTCCCTCCAGCTTTTAAGATTCCTGCCAACAGCCCTATCTCGAAAGCTTTATCTCCACTTTGTTCTTAATTGTCCTACCTCTGGCCTTCAATCTCATTAGAAAGCATTTTTATATTTTAAAATGCTCAGTAAATGAAACAAGAGGAGGTCCCCGCGGGCCTGGGTCTGCTCAGTGACCACTGATCACACAGGGTCTCATCTCCTTGAAAAAGACCCTGCTCCGAGTCACTTACCACGAGGGGTTCTCCATTAAAACAGATAACAGAAAGTGCTCTGCAAATTGTAAAATCAAGTGCTGTCATGATAAACTCAGTTACAGTCACACAAAAATTTCAGTTAAAAGACGAATCTAAAAAAAGCAAATAAAGCAAGAGCCAAACCAACCCTGGAGACCCCTTCTTCACAGATGCAGACATGGCACTCAGCCCCACGCTGCAAAGCCAGCTTGCTAAGGCAAGAGCAAGGCCCTTGCGTTTATTTTTACGCCTTCCCTCCTCTCCTCCATTCAATCAGCACCATGCATTCCATAAGAGCCATGAGGCAGGGGGAGGGCTGAGCTCCACAAACGCCAGAATCACCTCGAGGCTGACCCAAAGATAAGACATCAAGAAAAAAGGAACAAAATCAACGATTTAGATTCAGATGCAAGAGCTTCACCTGCTCAGAATTTTGGCTATAAACTTTCCAGCAAGATCAACATCTCAGGAAATTCCAAACCAGTGAAATCCAAAAAGCAAATACTTAGGAAGAACAATCTAGCCTCAGAGAGCCAAGCACGCCCCTCCCACTCGGACCCAGCTCCTTACTTGACAGAGGACCACCAAAGCAACCACCAAGTCATGCGTTCAGGAGCGTAGCTTCCTGCAGGCTGGAGAGGCTCTGGCTTCTCATAAACGCCTCTGCTTCCTGTCAACACCGGTCAGCCCCACTATCAAGGCCACAGGGTCTGAAGGAGGCAGACACTCTCGTCCCACCACCGGCTCTGTTTGTAGCCAGCACACTGCAATGCGAGACGAGGGAGCCACGGGGAAAGTGCCTCTCCAAAGTGGCCTGGCTGTGGTGGCACGGAAGCAGGATCCACTGAGGAAGACAAAGACGTGACAGGCAGGACTCGGTGCCATTAAGCATCTTCCCTGACTCTCAGGGTCAGGCCCCCTGAGATGAAGTCCAACTGCACGCAAGGCATGGTGAGGGGATGCAATTCTCACCCAGAAATGGCGCAGACTCTCATGGGGGAATACACCAGACACAGAAACCTACTCTACAAAGACAAAGGGGAAACAAAGCACACAGCACATGCTAATCATGGATGGAAGCACAGTGAAACATGGTTCAATACAACATATGAACTCAACCCCCCCATCCCCCACCGGTATCCAACTCCCATCTAATTCAATGAGGAACTTTGTGTTGGGCATTTTCTACATGCCAAGCACTATACTGGGTACCAAGAGATACAAAGGGCTAGAACAAAAGCCATCCCTTTACAAGCCTTGACAGATGACTCGGCAGCAGACAAGCAGCATGCAGTCACAGAGCAATGGGAACCATTACAGTATACTCGCCATGATGCCACAGAGACCTTTTGAGGGACCTAACTTGAACCTGGGGAAGAAGACATCAGAGGAGGTATTCCAAAAGAAATGTCTAGAATGTGATGAAAGAAAAAACAAGAATTAGCTAAGTAGAAGGGAGATGGAATGTTCCAGGTAGAGGCACAGAGACGCAAGGCTCCACAGGAGGCAGAGACCACCACCACCAGGCACTAAATGCCCCCAAAGGTGTCTCAGAGTGCAAGGCGTGTGCACACCCTGAACTCAAGGGCGCTACTCCTTCCAGGGTAGATCAACAGCCAGCTCAAAGAGAACAAAAGTAAGATGGCAGCAGTGCTGGGGCAAGCCCCAAGGGACTCCCCCATCGAGGGACTCCCCATGGAAGGACAGGGAGGATCCCCACGCTCCAGACCTCGGTGTGCAGCAGAAGCAGGAGATGCAGAAGGAAAGGGGAGGAGACAGAAGAACTACTAAAACCAGGGAGGAGAATATTCAAGAGCAAATAGACCTCGACCATGCTAAACGGCCCTGAAATAAGGATGCGAAACACCCACCGGAACAGCAATAAGGAAGTTGACAGTGATCTTGCCCGAATCAGTTCAGCAGCTTGGCAGGGAGGAGCCCACCTTTCCCGGGTCAAGGAGTGACTGGAAGGTGTACAATGGGCACAGTGACCCACTTCTTTCAAAAACTTCAGCCGGAAGGAAACGACAGAGCAGCGACTGGAGGCAAGCCTCAGCTGAAGGAAGCCGCAAGGGCTGAGAAGGTGCAGAAACAGTGACGGGGCAGGCTGGGGAACATTCCCGAGAGGCGCTGAGCCATCGGAGTAAGACGCCCTGGACAGATGACACGGAGTCAGGCGCACAGACCGAAAGCCTGCCCCAGATGGGAACAAAGCTTCCTCCCTCCTCATGAGCGCACTGAGGGGAAGGATGTCAGGTGAGCTTCGGGTCTGACAGCCAGAGGCCCGAGACAGTCTAGGGATAAAGTCCAGCTTTCCGGGGGCTCCATCTGGGGCAAAACTGGGGGTTTTCTTCAGCAGCACTCAGGACCTGGGCCCAGGAGGAGAAGGCAGGTGACTGGGCCAGGCCTAGAGGTGAGAAGCTGGAAGAAAGGGTATTGGAGAGGCAGCGTTTACAGTGGTTAACCATGGTCTTGGCTGCATCCAGGGGGAGATGTGAGGATACTGGTGGGGCGTGGGGGACAACTGGAAATCTGGACGGAGTAGAAAACCCAGAGAGAAATCAAGTGAGTGAGGGCTGTGACTGGAGAGCAGAAGGTCTGAGTTTGACCATACGTCAAAGGCAAGGATGCTCTCAGGGCCAAGGAGGGAGAGCAAGGAAGAAAAGGACATGATGTCCCCAAGGACTTGATGTTCCCTGGGACACCAAGTGGGCATGCTGGGCTGCCAAGGGTGAGACATGGGCCAAGAGTGAGGAGGAGCCTTGGAATGGAAACACCAGTCGAGAGCCAGGTAAACTGAGGGCTGTGGAGAGTGATGCAAAGGGGCCCACTTATAGCACATCAAAGTACAAACAAGGCAAGTCTCTGGACAATTCCCCAATATGGCAATCCACTGACTAGGAAAGCTTCACAGAGTCCTATGATGCTCACGTGCACACATCTGCACCCATCATACACACACGTGTGTGCACAAGAGCACGCGCCCATGTCCTGCCACCCCTAGTGAATGTTTTCACTCTCCTCAGCAAATCAGAAGACTGGGGTCTTACCCGGAGCCTACACTTCTATCAAGGATGCCTTCTTAGAATTCCTTCTTATTCACTCTCTTCTTAAAAACAGCTGTCTCCAGTGCAAGAGTGTGGGCATCACGGCTGTGCTTCAGTGCTTCTGTTGAGAACGACTGTGTTTCTACCCCACATACCTACTTCTGCCTGTATTTTCTATGGCTTCCACTCAGTGACATGTAATGGCACCACGATCAAACTAGAAGGAGGACAAAATCATCCCCCTCACCATCAAGAAAGAAACCATCAAAGCACCTTTCTCTCCTACTATGATTAGTAATCAACATTTTTTTTAAAAACATCAAATCCAGGACTGCTTCTATATATCATCTTCACAGCTAAAAGTAGAAACAGGAAAAAAGGCAGGTGTTGTCACTTTAATGGTTTGCAGATATCTAGTTGTGATGGCATCTAGATGGCAAAAAAAAAAGGTTAATAAATATGTGAATGGAAACAGGCAGGAAGTAATCAGTAAATCATTTAGAACTACTCAACACAAAAATGTTTGTGTTTAAGTTTGGCTGGACATGGTGGCTCATGCCTGTGGTCCCAGCACTTTGGGAAGCCAAAGTGAGAGGATTGCCTGAGTCCAGGAGTTCAAGATCAGCCTGGGCAACATAGCAAAGATATCATCTTTACAAAAAAAATTTTAAAAATAAGCTGGATGTGGTAGCATCACCTGTAGTCCCAGCTACTTGAGAGACTGAAGCAGAAGGATCGCCTGAATCCAGGATGTTAAGGCTATGGTGAGCTGCACCTTAGCCTCAGACAGAGTGGGACCCCCAACTCAAAAAAAAAAAAAAGCCAGGCTCGGTGGCTCAGCCTGTAATTCCACGCTTTGGGAGACTGAGGTCAGTGGATTGCCTGAGTCCACGGGTTCGAGACCCGCCTGGGCACCTTGGCGAGACCTCATCTCTACAATAAATCAAAAATTAGCTGGTCGTGGTAGCGCACGCCTATAGTTCCAGCTACTTGGAAGGCTGAGGCGGAAGGATCACCAGAGCCCAGCAGGTCGAGGCTGTGGTGGCCGGGAGCGGCCATTGCACTCCAGTCTGGGCAACAGAGTGAGACTCCCGACTCAAAAAAAAAAAAAAAAAAAGAACTAAGGACAGGGGTCATGCTGGGAGGCAGGGGAAGGGAATAAAAAGGTACGAGAGGCCTTCTGTGATGCAGCTTGTGTTGTGCTTCTTCATGTGGGTGCAGAGACCAAACATGGGTGTGCTGGGTCTGTGAACACGCACTGAGCCATACGTTGATGATCTGTGGGCATGCATGGAGGGTATTACACTTCATTAAAAAGTTTGAATAGCTGGGCTCAGTGGCTCAGCCTGTAATCCTGCGCCTTTGGGAGGCTGAGGTGAGTGGATTGCCTGAGCCAGTGGGTTCGTGACCCACCTGGGCAACTTGGCGAGACCTCATCTCTACAATAAATTTTAGAAAAATTAGCCGGGCATGGTAGCGCGCACCTGTAGTTCCAGCTACTCGGAAGGCTGAGGCGGAAGGATCACCGGAGCCCAGCAGGTCGAGGCTGTGGTGGCCGGGAGCGGCCACTGCACTCTAGTCTGGGCAACAGAGTGAGACTCCAACTCAAAAAAAAAAACAGTCTGAATACATTTAAATTACCAAAAGAATCTCAGAATTTGCAATCATATCTGAAGTGTTAAATGAATAAAAATTAAGGGCCATTACTTAGCCATTTAGAAGACAATTATCAGTAAACTTAAGCTACTTCATGAAGTACTGACTTCAAAAAATCACTCAAAGCCATCTGAGTGCCAAGAACTGTTAATAAGCAGACCACATAATGGGATAAGCCAGCTACCATCATTAATACCCCTTAAAATTCACAACAAATAAATGAGACCTTTATTATTATAATGTCAGCTGCAGATCAGGGGTCTAGTCACGTAGTTTTCAATTTATTTCTTAGTTGGCAGGCTAAGACTTGAAGATTCTTTTTTAAAAAAATCAGCAGGCACCATGGCTCACACCTATAATCCCAGCACTTTAGAAGGCTAAGGTAGGAAGATCACTTAAGGCCAGGAGATTGAGACCAGCCTGGACAACACTGCAAGACCTTGTCTTAAAACAGTAAAAAAAAACTAGCCGGGCATGGTGGCATGTGCCTGCAGTCTCGGTTACTTGGGAGACTAAGGATGGAGGGTCTCCTGAGCCTAGAGGTCGAGGCTGCCATGAGGCGTGATTGTGCCACTGTGCTCCAGTCTGGGTGACAGAAACCCTTTACGTATCAATATATATTATAATTTTACTTTTTGTACAGACCAAACATTATCTGCGTACATCCTTGGATAGATTATCACTTTGTTTCAATGAATACTATTTGCCTGCCCACCAAAACACGATGCCCTGTGGTTGTTGCCCTAGGGCTACAGAAACAGACAGCATCCTCCTAGAGAAGACAACACACACACACACACACACACACACACACACGCTCACACACTTTCCCCACCTGGTGGCATGAGGTCAATGCTGTGATGTACCCTCTACTATGCTACCCTATTAGAAGGGTCAGAGGCCATATGGCAGTCAAGGTTAAAGTGATGGCAGAATAAACAAATGAAGAGGTGGTTTTGCTGAATGACTGAACGGATGGACTGCCTGCAAGGAGCGTACAGTCTAGAGTAGAAGAGCAGATGAAAGACATACAAAATTTCATGGAGAAATTGGTCTTTGGTTGATGGTTTTAATTTTACATATAAGAAAAAATATAAGCCAGGCTCGGTGGCTCAGCCTGTATTCCTGCGCCTTTGGGAGGCTGAGGTGAGTGGATTGCCTGAGCCCACGGGTTCGAGACCCGCCTCGGCAACTTGGTGAGACCTCATCTCTACAATAAATCAAAAAATTAGCCGGGCGTGATAGCGCATGCCTGTAGTTCCAGCTACTTAGAAGGATCACTGGAGCCCAGCAGGTCGAGTGGTCGCTGCACTCCAGTCTGGGCGACAGAGCGAGACTCCAACTCAAAAAAAAAAAAAGAAAAAGAAAACGTATAAAGCAGCCATGCCATCATGTCACATGATCAGGAGTACTAAACCCCTGAGCTGGTTTTGTCCTTTTGGGATTCAGTTTTCATACTTTTTGGGAAAGGTACTCAGAAGGTCGCTGTGGTGGGATGTACAAGCAGTCCCAGTTACTAGGGAGGCTGAAGCAGGAGGATCGATTGAGCCCAGGAGTTCAAGGTTATAGTGAGCTATGATCCCACCAACGTACTCCAGCCTGGGCAACAGAGTACAACCCCATCTTAAAAAAAAAAAAAAGAAAAGACCCTGACTGTTTTATAATGGTAAAGAATCTTCCTTATCTATTGCTTGTTCTAATTTGCCATATACAACTTCTACAGAATAATAGATCTTCAAGAATAATCAAAGAAAAAGCACGCCCGATAAGCACTTGTGTTGCTATAGGGGCAGAGAAACCTTCCCACAGCACACACTCCTTGCAACTTGTGTATTTATTTTCTTTTCCTCCTGGCCATGACAGTAAGGCAGAGCAACCATCTAATCATGAGTACAGACACATGACAAATGGTTACCACTCCTGAACAGGTCACAAAACAAGTCATTAAAAACATCACTGAGTAGATTTCTCAGTATATGCATATGTGGGCAAGTCTTTCTTTTATCAATGCCTATAGGACCCACCCAATTTAACTTCTAAGTGGGTCACCAAATATAGTTCCTGGAAATAACTGAACACGGGACAAAAATACAGCCACACTCAGTTGCCTGAGGTGGAAAAAAAAATGGTGGTGGCTTCTAGCTTCCTCATTTATAGCACAACGAAGTACAACACAAGGCAAGTCACCGGACAAGTCCCCTACATGGCAATCCAGGGACTAGGAAATGGGCTGAGGACGAGGAAACGGGAAAGGGCCCGAAAGAAAGCAGTACCTGGCCTGACTTCATCCTGGAGTTGACCGTCAAGGCCAGCGCCTCAGGTCACCAAACCTCCAGCTCTCCGCTTTGCTGTTATCAGTAAAAATATACCAACGATCATGAGGCCAGGTGTCACATCGGCTCCAGACTAACACCACACTTCAAGAAACAATTCAACCTGAAGTAAGGGCTGCAAACTCAAGGGCCAGGCAGCGTACATGGACAGGACAGTGTGACTCACTGAGTGGCTGTGGAAAACTGAACATGTGTCCGTTCAAAAGGAGCTGTGCCCCTCAGCCCAGCAGGCTACTGCCACTGTGGGCTCAGACAATGGATTTTCAGATCTTTCAAGAGAGGCCAGAAATCCGATTTGCATGTGATTTCTCCTGATTTATCTATAAACAATGCTAAAAACTCCAACTCTTCCCTCTTTAAAAACAACATTGTATGTGCCAAGCAAAATATGACTGTGGGTGGCCAGTTGTGTCATCTAGGTAAGAGGTTAGAAAATTGGGCAAAGGTCAAAAGCCACAAGCGACCTCCTTGTGTGTCCTAATTAACCGGGGCTTGTCTCTCTGCATGGTTGTGTGTTTGGGGGCTGCAACAACAGCCACAGTGCCATAGTGAAGCTGGACAGAGGACATGAGAGGCCTAGCGGAGGAGGACACCAATGCTCTGAGACCTCACTGTCCTCCTAAAACATTTCCTGCTGCTATAGGCCAACTGGTGGTGGATTATACATAGCACTGCACGCCAAGCACCTCGCACAGTGCCTGGGGCACAGAGCAGAACTCAGCACATGGCAGCTATTAGTAGACTTTACCCTGACAAGGGTGGAACATGGAGCAAACTGTGCGTTTCTCTCTCAAATGCAAGATTCTGGTCCAATTACAAACCCCAACACTTCTTGTTAGATATAAGAAGCATTTCAAAGGGAGTTGCCTTCAACCATGTGGCATTCATGCATTTTTAATAAACCTGATTTATGCCCCCACAGGTCATTTTAATTAGCCGGGCGTGGTAGTGCACGCCTGTGGTTCCAGCTACTTGGAAGGCTGAGGCAGAAGGATCGCCGGAGCCCAGCAGGTCGAGCAGGTCATTTTAATATTTTTAAGGACCTGGTAATGGGTTTTTAAGGTTTTAATCTGAGTTAATATGAAATATTAAAGTTCTGTCCCACTTTTAGATAAGGGAGAATCATGGGACAGCCATACAATGTTACCAAATGCAGCATAAGCACAGCATGAAGCCCTGAGTCTTTCAGGAAGGTTACCCCACCCCCAGGTCCTTGTGTGACCTTGTCTTTGTAGAATGCTAGATCCAGGTCATGCTATACGGCTGTCTGGTCTAATCATGACATTTTACAGGTCCGGTGTGTAACTCCTCAAGGTCCCACAATCATCAAAGGCAGACTCAGAACCTGAACCCAGGCTCCCTGAGTGCTCTTCCTCCGTTAGCTCACATGTCCCCAAGGAGTATGGCTGTTCAGGGTGGTTGGGCAAGGGTAGTAAGGCAGCTTGAGACTAAAGCTTTGAAACACAACTAACTGTTTCACGTGAAATTAACCAGTACTGGAGACACACAGGCCCCTGATCTTAGGGACAAAACGCTCCATCAGCCAAGGGAACAGGCCAGGAAGGTTTCTTATACACAACCCAGACTAAGCTTGCTTCAGTATACTGCAAGGCTGGCCGTAATCTTTTAAAAATTCTCTAATATAAACAACTTTTGAAACACTGGCTTGGAGTTAGGAGTTCCAAACCTCAGTCCGGCACAGTGGCTAAAGCCTAAAATCCCAGTACCTTGGGAGGCCGAGGCAAGAGGATCGCCTGAGCCCAGGAGTTCGAGACCAGCCTGGGCAACCTGGTGAGACCTCGTCTCTACAATAAATCAAAACATTAGCGGAGTGTGGTGGCGCACACCTGTGGTTTTAGTTACTTGTTAGGCTGAGGTGGAAGGACTGCCTGAGCCCAGCAGGTAGAGGCTGTGGTGGCCATAAGCATGCCACAGCACTCCAGCCTGGGTAAGAGTATGACTCTAACTCAAAAACAAAACAAAACAAAAATACCAAGAGTTTCAAACCTCTGTACAAGAATCGAATTCACTTGCTGCGAAAGTGGAGGCAGCACAAACCAAAGCGATCAATGAGTTCACAATAACGTTTCTATGCGTCAAACTGTCCAACTTCCAGAATATACTGAGAAAATATCTTTTGAAATGTAGCCAAGTATGGAATATAGATTGTGTCCTACACACAAAATCTTGCTAGAAAGCACATTTTAAAACAAAGGATATAAAGCAAGCTGTGAAAAGGAGACTAAAATTAGCTCAAACCACAAATAACCTAGTGTACTTATCATTTCCTTATGATGAACCTACAAAATCAACCATGAAAGGCATTTGCAAACTCAAGGTGTGCACCAAGTGAGGCATTTCACTTGGGCTCTGTGCTCTCTTCCTCCTAAAGAAGAACCCGGCGTGTCGACATGACCGTGGATGACATTCTAGTTACCTGAAGGTGCGTACAGGGGGAAGCGCGAGGGCTCGGTTTTGCCCTGAAATAAGACAGTTCTTAAGTGGTTAGAAGAGCAACCACCTCCCAGAACTGAGGATGGAATTCCACATGAAGGTCCACCCCTCTCCGGCTGCACCTGCGGCCAGCAAAGGCCCCGACTGCAAGCCACAGTCTGCCTCCTCCACCCACAGCCATTGCTCTCCACCTTCAGAAACAACATCTGCCACGTACTGGGAAACACAAAATCTGTCACCACCAAGTAGTGGAGCAAGTTGCAAAAGAATGATCAGCTAACACACACGCACTCGTGGGAAAAAGGCACGAGGCCTGTTCAGTTTCAGCTACCTCCACAGCGGATCCTCTCCACATGTAACCATGTTGTATGCTAAGTTTTTTGGAGAAAATTCAAGATCACAGAGGATGAGAACAGGTAGTTAAGGACGAATACTGAGCCACCAACTGCCATTGTGCCCTCTGACATCACGACTCCACCTTGCAAAAGTATCCTTGCCACTGGCAGAGAAATAAGGGCGAGCAGCACGCCTGGACAGCTACCTGCGGTGTGAGCAGATGAAATAAAGTAACGCTAACGGCGTCAGTACTCCTAGGACTTATCCAAGAAAAACGGTCAGTAGGACATGAAAGAATATTTAGAAACGCTCAGAAGTGGCACCATGACAGGCACATAAAGGGCCCATGAAAAGCCATGAAGACGTGGATTCTCAAGGAATGTTCGGAAGCGATGTGGGCCAGCTGATCCCCAGGTGTGGCTAGCCAGCTGGTTTGCTGGGGACTGCTCCGTCCAGTTCTGGGCTATGGGCACCTGAGGTACCTTGATGCAGCGTCCTGATCTTGGCACCATCCTGCCTTACCCCACCTCGGAGGACAACCCCACAGACCCCGGCGACAGGGCGGCAGCGTCCGGAACAGAGCACAGCAATGGCGATGCTCTGAATGTGCCGAAATACAGTTCAAGTCAGGGCAAAAGCAACACAAAGACAACAAAAACCATAAAATATATGCCTCCACCCCAAAAAAACAACCTACTGGGTGCCTTCTCAGAGGCCCCTTCTTTCTACTCAAAAGTCAGCCACACAAACATTTATGACTCAGTGAAAGTTCATTTTGCCTTTATCTTTCCAGAAGCAAACGAAACCCTGACCATCTGAACGGTGAAGCAGTCGCAGCCCCAAAAGGGGTAGACATGAGAGTGACAAATGTTCAGTCCTCAAGGAAGCGCACAGCTAACTGGCCGTATTATGCGTGTGTTTATTTGTTCTCTTGAGTGAGACTATATTCAGAAGTGATTTCATCCTCTGACATTTTTAAGTAGCCCATGTTCTTAAGAGAACTCCAACTATTTGGAGTAATTACTTGATGTTCACTTTCCTGTAAGTCAGTCACACAGTGTGAAATCCTCTGAGTGACCAGTCCCCATTAGAATAAAAACTGGCTAAGCTCTTTGCTGGAATTTAATGTGGCAATTTCTAAACAAGATTCTTCAAAAGGAAGAGATGTGCCAACAAGAGAGCCATTAAGAAAGAAAAAAAAAATTCAGGAGAAAAACATTTCATATCAGAGATAAAGAAAGCTTTCCTTTCCTTTTTTTTTTTTTTTTTTTTTTAAAGAGATGGTGTCTCACTATATTGCCGAGGCTGGTCTCAAACTAAAGAGTTTCTCTTTTCTAATCACTACTTAATAAATTTTTAAAGTATAATTTTGGAAACCTAGCTTTGCTATGCTCATCTTATCTTTGCAAGTGGTACTGCTCACCCACAAAAGCCACAAACACAACTGAGGCTTTTCTTTCTGCATCTGTAAAAGAAAAACATGTCTCAGCCCCGAGAAAACCTCTGAAGTAAAGAGAAAGAGACAGGGACACAGGACTACTTGGACCTGAAAGTCAACTTCAACGAGTGGCTAGTCCTCTAGAAAGGATTAGAAGGTCCTGGCACAATACTAGGCTACCAGCAGTAGAGAATATAGACATTTCCAAGAGAAAATGCAGGCCTTAAGTGTGGCTTGTCATGTTCACTGAATCCATATTACAGGGCTGACTTCCTGAAGCACCAAATCTGTCTAATTACTGTGGGGGTGACTGTAAAACTTCACTGCTTTGGTAGAATCAGATGCATTCAGAACTATAAATCAAATCACATCACAAATTTTTATTTTAGAAAAAAGGACTGAAAATCACTGACCAGCAGTTGGTATAATTTTAGCTGCAGGGTGATTTATACCAAAGACCAATAGATTTAGGAGATAGACTTTTCTTTGGTTGTTTCGGGGGGGGGGAATGTCCATGTGAAATAATCTAATTTCCTAGTTTTCAGACTTTCAAAACTGACAAACTGTCAGCAGATACTCATTATGTCAAACTGCCTTGAACAAGGAGCAGCAGCCAGTAAACTCTGAAGACGATTTCTACACCAAATAGTCTTCTTTCTAAAACTCTGGAGACTTAGGTACTTTCTTCTCAAATATGGCGGATATGTAAACTATATTATTCAAATGAAACTGAGACCAGATGTAGGTTTCTTTCTAAAATTACAACATAAAGGGCAGCTACTCTTCATGTCCCTAGCTGGGGTTGAATCTTTCGTAAATTCTCAAGAATCAGTTCCTCTATCTTTTACAGGAAAAACCACCCAATTGCTACTTAGAGAAAAACTGCAAGCAAAATGTGTGCGTCAGGGCTGCCATTTTCCCACATTACTAAATCAAAGGAGCTGTGTTTAGTAAAACTGCTTAAGGCCAGAATAAAACTGGGGGAAAGAGATACTTCTTTTGGGTCGCTAGCTATACACATAAGCCTCCTATAAATTTTTGAGCCTAACTGTTCCTACCTACACCTTACAAAACTGAGTCACCATGGCAGTTTTTACAAGGATTACTTCAGGAATATTCAATTCTCCTTGGAATACATTAAGGACTTTCATTACTGGGCCTGAACTTAATGATTCTTTAGTCCAGGAAGAGACTGAAACTCAAAGAAATGGACTCACTTAGAGCTGTTTTGTACGACAGCTGAGACTACAACTACACACGGACACTGAGGGCACAAGAAAAAAGCAAAAGGTCAAACTATTCTCTTGGCCCTAAGGGTGGTCTGAGAAAAGGTTAAAAAATGTCTGCCTTTACCATTCATCGCTTGAAAAAAAAAAAAAAAACAGACTGAATTTATGGAAAGCCATATTTTTATTTATTTTTTTGAGTCAGTTCTCACTCTGCTGCCCAGGCTGGAACACAGTGGCATTCTCACGGCTCACCACTGCCTCGAATTCCTGGGCTCAAATGATCTTCCCACCTCAGCCTCCTGAGTAGCTAGGATTACAGGTGGATGCCACTATGCCCAGTTAAGTTTTACAAAATTTTTTGTAGAGAGGAAGTCTCACTATCTTACCTAGGCTGGTCTCGAGCTCCTGGGCTCAAGCAATCCTCTCGCCTCAGCCTCCCAAAGTGCTGGGATTATAGGCATGAGCCACTGTGCCTGGCCAAGAACCATATTTTATATCCCAAATCAAAAAATATTTTATGGCCAGCTTCAGTGGCTCAGCCTGTAATCCCGCGCTTCGGGAGGCCCAGGTGAGTAGATTGCCTGAGCCCGTGGGTTTAGAGACCCGCCTGGGCAACTTGGTGAGACCTCATCTCTACAATAAATAAAAAAATCAGCCGGGTGTGGTAGTGCGTGCCTGTAGTTCCAGCTACTTGGAAGGCTGAGGCAGAAAGATCACCGGAGCCCAGCAGGTCGAGGCTGCGGTGGCTGGGAGCAGCCACTGCACTCCAGTCTGGGCGACAGAGTGAGACTCCAACACAAAAAAAAAAAAAAAAAAAAAATTTATGGTTCAAGACCTGCCTGGGCAACTTGGAGAGACCTCATCTCTACAATAAATCAAAAAATCAGCTGGGCACGGTAGCGCGTGCCTGTAATTCCGGCTACTCGGAAGGCTGAGGCGGAAGGATCTCCAGAGCCCAGGAGGTCGAGGTTGCGGTGGCCGGGAAGTGGCCACTGCACTCCAGTCTGGGCGACAGAGTGAGACTCCAACTCAAAAAACAAACAAAAAAAATATTTTATGAACCAATCACATGTCAAGGTCCTCTAGAAGGCTAGTGAGAACAAGTCAAGAGTGATGAGGACAAAGCAATTCAACAACTCTTAGAGAGATAGACACATCACCTCCAAGCTGCCTATAAAAGTTCGCCTCAGGCCAAGTACAAATCTGATGTTAAGTTGAAAGCTTCGGTGAAACAAACCGGTGGTATCGGCTTCCACTGAGTAACAATTCAAGCCCTTCTTCCAAAGCCACTACAGCAGGCAATACTAAATTCCTACATTAGGCGGTGACTCAAAACATGGTGGCTTTCTCCCACAGGGACCTCTACTGTTGGTGCTCAAGGAGGTTAAACTATTTGCTCCTATCTTTCTCCCCCTAGAACAGGAGCTGGGCACCTGCTTTGCACACCTGTATGCCATCAGGCTAGCAAGCGCTGCCAGCCAATTTGACCCCAGTGCTGGTGGGCACCTACTCTACTCCACGACCAATGGAAAAGAAAAGGCGACCCCAGAAGCTTGGGCCTGGGAGGAGCAGCAGCTTCCAGCACACGGGGCTCCGGAAGGGATGTGCACTGGGTTGGAGGGAAACGCAGAGGCGAGGAGCGAGGCCCCAGTGCCGGTGCCGGTAGCACACACCAGAGCCAGAAGGGGGAAGCCAGCTCGAGGCAGGAGGCACCCCAGACAGAGTAGAGTGCTGGGCAGAGGTGCAGATGAAAGGAGGAGGGGGAGGAGTCTGGAGAAGGCTGCCCCTTCTGCTGTGACTGGAATGGAGGCCATAAGGGAGAGGATGACAGGAATCCGGCTGCCATGCTAAGGAGGCGTGTGACGTCACAGACATTAGGAAAGCATTAGGAGTGTTACACACGTCTGGGAGCAGTGGCTCAGCCTATAATCCCAGTACATTGGGAGGCCAAGGTGGGAGGATCGCTTGAGCCCAGGAGTTTGGGACCAGGCTGGGCAATGTAACAAGACCTGTCTCTACAAAAAAATAAAAAAATTAGCTGGGTGTGGCAGCACACTCCTACTTGGGAGCCTAGGAGGTGGAGGCTGCAGAGAGCCGTGATCGTGCCAATGTATTCTAGTATAGGTGACAGAGTGAGACCCCCAGCTCGGGGAAAAAAAAAAAAAAAACTCACTCAGAAGAGGGACAGGCTCAAATCTGGTTTTAGAACAAGGACTCTAGTGATGATGTGACGAACACACAGTGGGGGAAGGGAGCGTGAGACCGGAGAGGGGCCATCTTCATAGACAACCCGTTCCACTCATTTCTGTGGTATGAAACCAGAAAGGACGGCTGGCTTCTAGGCCAATATTTGGGAACCTTGACTACCGGCGTGGTAGAAAGGACGCTGTGGTAATAATGACATGTGGGCAAGGGAATCATGAACTCCCCGAAGTCGTAGCACTCCCAAAGAGTCAAACACACAGAACAAATAGCTGGTGCCGAGCACAGACACCTGGGACAGGGACCCAGCTGGAGCGCCCATCTCCCTGAACACAGCCATCTGCCAGTTAGTTGGTAGCAGGAACAAATCCCCAGAAACACTACAGGGAGGAATGCCCCACTGGCAGAACACACGTGGGTTCAGGCAGGCTGCAGGAAGAGGACCCGCAGGTAAAGGCCCAGTGTGGAGCAGCAACTGCCACAAGGACTCTGCAATCAAACAACAGACTGCCTTCTTTTAAAAAAGAAAAGAAAAAAGGGCAAGAAAGACAAAGAAAAGGGAGTTACTCCAGCAGCTGATAGTAAAAAAACAGCCTCTTTTCATTTCTACCATGAAATCCAGCACACACTCAATGATACTACTCCACACCAGGGATGTGTGTAGGCTTTGAGGAGCTATCTGTGATAAAATGCAAAACACACCAGGAGGCCAGGAACCAATGGAAGGTCACTGTTGCTCAAGCCACAGGCGTCACACTACCCTCCGGCTGACTTCTCAGAGCTATCAGACACAGTTCACTTACTTCCCAAAACACCAAAGTGTTCCCACAAACATGCTCGTGATGGGAAGAAATGCTTCCCCTGTCATTCCCACTTGTGCTCCTAGTTAACCTACCAACAGTCCAGACAATTCCCAAAGTCTGTACGCCAAGTGCTGATCAGACCCCGGAATTTCGTTCGCATAAACCAGGGCTAAACAAGAACCTTGAGTCCTGCTGGGTCCCTCAAGATGACTAGGACTTCCCAATCTCCCCAGGCCATTTCCGTTTGTCTTTTTTTTTCTTTAAGTGAGTCATAGTGTATAGACCTTTCTCCTCTGCACAAGACAGTGTTGGTTTTTTTTCCTCTAAAGAGAATGGTATTTAAATAGACATTATTGGGAAGTTTAGTATTCATCTTTTTGGAATATAACAACATAAGCTGAATATACCAGTAAGAAATTTTACTGAACTATTGCTACAACGTGGTTTTAACCTAGTCAGGCATTAGATCATTTTCGTAATGAAAGCAGTTATAAAAACAAATGTCAGTTGGAAGTGGCCCATTTGACAAAAGCTGCCTCCAACATAGAATAAATCTTGCCTTCATGTCATGAGCCACTGTCGCAGCCTCCTTTATCTAAAACAATCAAATCATTCAGAGACATGTAGTGAACGGTGGCAGACAGTCAAGGAGCTGAGAGGAGAGAGGATAGCAGAACACCTGACACAAAGCCTCTTAGCCACGGGCCAGGGCAGCGCATCAGCTGTGTTCATTCACGCAAGCCCTCTCTCCTCTCCTTCCTGCCCCACAAAACCAATCCTTTTCCCCCATCTGGGCTGTCTCCTCTTAAGACACCTAGGCCAACTCAAGCGCAAGGCTCACCAAGGATTACTTCCACTTTTCAAACCAGATGATCTAAAATCATTAAGTGCTAGGACCTGTTTAAAGTCATCTGTACAGGCTATCAAGCTGACTCCTCACAGACCTAAATGCTTATTAGTGTCTATGCTATTTATTAAAGACTAGAAATAGTTACGCTCATGCCATCAAATGCAGCTAGCACAAAACCTCTGCCTGAAACATTTGTTTTCTAAGCTGCCACATTCCTCAGCACTCAGAAGGCCACTTCACTCTATTCTTTTCTCAATTGTTTCCAAGTTTTTGGATCTTTTTGTCCTAGAGGAGTTAGAACAGTGAGAAATGACCACACTGCCCTGTTCACAAAGTTGTAAGCAAAAATGACATACTCTTTCTCTAACTACAAGAGACTATAGACAAGTTCAAAATATGACTGTTTAAAGTTGCCCTGACTTTGACATGCAATAAAATATTAGCTTTTTAAAACGTCCATTTTCTACCAATCGTAAACACATTTCTTTGAATCCTTAAAAAATGGTTTTAGGAAAGTGACACACATCTTGGAAAATTAGTCACTTAGACTCACTGAAGGTCATCTGAAGACTACATTTTTAAAAATGCTACAGCTGTACAATAAAGAGTCATTTTTAAACTTAAAAAGGAGAAAAGCTTCTGATTTCAATTTTAGAAAAGTATCTGCGTGGTAGAGGTGAGCAAAGCCCACAGTGACAATTCTCCAAGAGCAAAAGAAACCAACTTCAGGAATGTGGCAATCCATTAAGGAGCTGGGGAAATCAACATCTTAACTAGAAACTTAAGAACGAGGACAAAAATTAACCTAGGACCAACACACTCCATGCTATTGCTGAACACCGTCTTACCAGTGCTTGCGTGGCAGGTCAAGCCACTCTGGCCTATACTGTACAAAATCAAATTCAACCAAGAACTAGTTTATAATATGTAATTCTTGTTGTCAACTCAATTCGGTATAAGAGATTTCCCCACAACGACCCACTGGTGATGGCATATATCATAATCAACTCCGACACCTCAGACCAAAAATTTTCATGAAAAGCCACTTCAGACTATCGCATTAAAACGGATGCAGAAAATGTGCGTGCACATTCTTAAAGTCACTTGTGGAACTCACTCAATTAATTCAGAGGCTAGACATGGAATACTACGTATTGACCGCTCATACGTAGACAGATCACAGTGCTTACAAATATTAGTCTATCAGCAGCTAATATACATTCCAGTCCAAATAAAAGGCAAATGCACATGAAATCAGGGCTGCTTAGAAAGGCTTTTGTTAGTCAAGCACATACCAAAGGACTGCCTAAAGCCTTTTTCCTTTTTAAGCGGAGCTCAAAATAGATTTTGATACTACAGCTGATGGATCTCTTGATTTGCCTTTTGAGCCTATAAGCTGAACACAGAATCAACTACCGTTGCCCTTCACACAAGTCACAAAATCTCTCCATTCGAGCGTGGCTGACCCAAGATACTGTGGGCGCGTGGTTTGGGTTAATCCGGGCAGCCCCGCGGTGACACTTCATAGGGAGCACATATTCTCTCCAGGGGATTGAGCGGCTCCTGAAAGACCTCTCCCTGGTTTTTGACTCGATGTTTTTCAGCTGTGTGAGAAACCCTTCCGTCCTAACCTTTTATTTATGAACCACCCTAAGCCCCAAGGAGAAGAGGACTCGAGCCCAACTCAGCCACGGCCAGAGACGTCGAGCTGCTCTTGGGGGGCAGGTGCTGCTTTCGAGAGGGTCAGAGCGCCGACCCTCCCGCTCCCTGCCTCACAGGGGCCCCAGGCCCGGGCGTGCAAGCCTCCGGGCAGGAAGGCTCCCCGGCCCCAGTCTCACGGCCTCCGTGCTGGAAGGCTCTCGGGTCCTGGCCTCACGGCGCTCCGGCCCTCCCGGGTCAGCTCGCAGAGCCAGCGAGAGTCTCCGCCTCCGACAGGCCTCCTGGGTCCCCTCTTCCAGGCAGCGGCCTCCGTGCAGCCCGGTTCTGCCCTGCAGGACGCGGGCCTCCCACGGCACCGGCCGCCGTCCGAAGGGGCCTGCCCGCGTGGGCCGATGCCCTCCTTGCCTCGAGGCCCCGCTCAGGAAGGGCCCCGCCCGCCCCGGCTCTCCCACCCGGCGCCGGTGCCCCAGCAGCAGCGCCCAGCCCGGAGCCGGCACGCCGCCTCGCCCGCAGCAAATGAATGAACAGGAAGGGGGGCTGCCACCCTCGGGGCGACGCACGCCGAGACCGGGCGAAAGGAAACGCGCAGGAGGGAGGGGAGCGGCCTCCCCCAGGAAGACAAAGGAAGGCGGCCCGGG
>NW_007248777.1:225112-243031 GCF_000164805.1 Carlito syrichta
CCGGAGGCCGTCGTGCGTCTCTCCCCGCGCCGGGAGAAGACCTGGGCTCGGTGCTGCAATCTGGAGAGCGGGCGGAGGGCAGCCTGCTCCGCTTCCTGCCTCCCTTCGGGGCCAGATGGCAGCCCTTTTTTCACGAAACCTAGGGGCGTGTCTGGGGAAAGCCCACCGCTCTCGAAGGGCGGTGTCCCCGTGTGGGTGGTGCAGGGATGAACCGGGGGAGTCGTGGAATGAATGGTTTTCATGACTTCCCCAAGGGTCAAGGAAATCCTATTCGGCCTGAACTAAGGACGGCAGAGCCCGAATGCCATGGGGCACCCTGGCATGCGGATCCTGGGAGGCCGTTGCTTTGGACGAAGTTCCTACACAGACCCCAACAAACCAGACTAAAAATCACCGTGGAGTCACGCGCGCTAAAGTTCCACTTCACCAACCTTTCAAGAAAGCAGGCGAGAGCGATCACAGCCTGATTTCCCAGACCGGCCAGTTTCAATCTGCATGATAATGAAGTCCCCTCTGCCTTAATCCTTGCAACAAAAAGTAACCTGAAGTAACCCCATGTTAGCCAATCAGCTGTTTCTCTTTTATTCTGTTCTCCCCCTCCTTACAAGGAAAGTAACTTCAAAACACAAATCCACAAGAAAGTTCTTTGTTTCTGTTGTCTTCAGCCCTTTTCTGTCTATAAATCCAGCCTCCTCTGGTCAACTCATTGGAACCCTCGGTCTATTTTACAGAATGAAGTCTTGCCTGATTCTAGAATTACAAATAAAGCCAGTTAAAATCTTCCAACAATTGCAATCACTTGGGAAGTGTGCTGAATAATGCCACTTCCCAGACCCACTTCTGAAGGATTCAGATGCCACAGGTCTGAGGAGTGCCCAGGAATCCACATTTTCACCCACAGCTCCAGCTAATTCTCATACCTGTGGTCCTTGAAGCACTCATGAGAAGGACTGGTCAGGTCGCCCTCCTGCAGTCTCTGGTTTAAACCATCCACCTCTGGGCTGGGCACTTTATGTGGAGATTGTGAACTCTGTGGGGTAGAGAGTCTGAGGCCAGAATCATCTTGGGTCCCTGTTCCCATCACAAGCCTGCCCAGAGCAGCTGCCTGGCATTACAGGTTGAACTTCAGCTCATTCCTTGAGTGCCTGTGGTAAGCACTGGCCCTGACGTTCCAAGTTAGCATTCTCATCTAATCTCTGCCACAACCCTTCCATATGGGCACAATTATCCTCATTTTGTAGACAAGGAAACTGAGGCTCGGAGCAGCACTGAACATTGGTGCAGAAGCCAGGATTCCAACCAGGTCTCCGGACTAGGGCTTGCTCTGAAGCCAGGCCTTGTGGGTCCAAACTCCAGCTCCGCTAAACACTAGCGGGGCAACCCTGAGCAAGTCACCATTCATCTCTGCGCCTCTGTGCGCTCCTTTTGTGACACGGAGATGATAAAAGTGCCCACCAGGGCCGGGCTCGGTGGCTCAGCCTGTAATCCCAGCACTTTGGGAGGCCGAGGTGAGTGGATTGCCTGAGTCCGTGGGTTCGAGACCCGCCCGGGCAACTTGGCGAAACCTCATCTCTACAATAAATAAAAAATCAGCCGGGCGTGGTAGCGGGCGCCTGTAATTCCGGCTACTCGGAAGGCTGAGTGGAAGGATCGCCGGAGCCCAGCAGGTCGAGGCTGCGGTGGCCGGGAGCGGCCACTGCACTCCAGTCTGGGCGACAGAGTGAGACTCCAACTCAAAACAAAAAAAAAAGTGCCCACCGGGTAGAGGTGTGTGAAGATTGAATGAGTGTGCATCAGGTTCTTCGTCTAGTGAGTGGCTCAACAGCTAGCAACTATCATTACTAAATACCTTTAAATAACAGCAAATGGAGAGGTAAGTGAATTCTTAGTGAACATCTTCAATAGGTTGGATAGGCAGTATCTTTAGAAACTGAGTATCCCACATGGGGGGCATCAACAAAAGCCCATTCTGATGACAAGTGTGGGCGCCACACTCAGAAACTGTCTAATGCAAGTCAGCTCATTTAAGTGACTCTCCAGACTCTTCCCACCCATACGTGTATATATATATATTTTTTTTTTTTTTTTTTTTTTTTTTTTTTTCTGTTTTTGAATGGAGTTCTCCCTCTGTCACCCAGGCTAGACTGCTCACTGCAGCCTCGAAATCCTGGGCTCAAATGATCCTCCCGCCTCAGCCTCCCAAGTAACTGGGACTATAGATGGCTAATTTTTTTTTTTTTTAAAGAAATGAGGTATCTCTAAGTTGCCCAGGTTGATCTAGAAGTCTTGGGCTCAAGCAATCCTGCCTCAGCCTCCCAAAGTGCTGGGGTTGCGTGTGTGAGCCACCACACCTGGCCTCACCCTTATGTTATTTGAGTTCCAGCTTGTCTGGAACTCATAGCCCTGAGAGCTCCCGGAACAGAAAACAGGGAGGGTCCATTCCCATCCCGGTATGCCAAGCTAAGTAAGTAAACACATCTGAGGCCCATGGGGAGTGCGAGTGGGCCTGACACCTGCAAGGGGTGCCACCCAGCGACTGGAGCGGTCTGGGGGTGAGGTCAGAGCTCTGCCCAGCATCTCGGTGGAGGGGAGGGTGTTGGGGTCAAGCAGGGTACCAGGCGGTCCGTCGGGCAGCTGTGCTCGTGTCCTGGGGCTGCTGTGACAGATGGCCACACGTATGGTGGCTTCAAGTAACAGAACTGTATTCCCTCGTGGTTCTTGAGACCAAAACTCCAAAACCAAGGTGCCAGCAGGGCCATTCTCCTCCAGAGGATCCTTTCCTGCCTCTTCCAGCTTCTGACGGCTCCAGCCATTCCTAGGCGGATGGCAGTGTCACTCCGTCTCCGCCTTTGCATGACTTTCCTCTGCGCCTCCCTCTTTTTAAAAATTCTCCATGAGAGATGGGGTCTCACCCAGGTTGGTCTTGAACTCCTGGGCTCAAGACATCTTCCCGCCCTGGCTCCTCTGCCTCATTCTCATGAAGACACCTGTTACTGGATTTAGGCCTCTTCCTAATCCAAAGTGATTTGGCAATTCCAGGTAACCCAGATGATCTCATCTTGAGATCCTTCGATTAATTACATGAGCAAAAACCCTTTTTTCCAAATAAAGTCCCATCCACAGGTACTGGGACTTAGCCGTGTCTTTTGGGGGGCCATCTCGAGGTCCACCAGAGTGGTAAAGGGTGAAACCTTGTCACAAATACTGATCCTGAACAAAACCCCTAACTTCAGGGACCAGCAAATCTGCCCTTAAATCCATCCTGCACGTGGCTGCAGCCAGAAAGAGTTTTTACTATTTGGGTTATGAAACCCTCCTATGCAAAAGCCTCCCCCAGCCTGCTTTGCATAAAACCCAACCAATGCCTAACCCTGGTCCACATGACTCAGCCCCTGCCTGCCTCTCCTGCCTCTTCCCATCATCCCTTACATCCCTCCGGTCTCAGGTCCGGCCCCCAGTATGCAGGGCTGGTTCCTGCCCCGGGACCTTTGCACCAGATTTCCTTCTGCCAGGATCACGCTTATCACAGATCTTCTCGCCTTTCTGATCTTAGATCAAAGGTCACCTCCCCCAGACAGGTCTTTCCTAAAGAGCCTGTCTTGCTAAAGAGCCTGTCTCTCTCTGCCTTGTTTATGTGCACCCTAGCACTTGTCTCTATCTTGTTTATTCGCTGACTTGCTTCCTTCTGTCCCCCGAAGGTGACGTTCGGTGAGGGCAGAGACCTTGACTCCTTGTCTGTGTCCCAAGCACCTGGTATTTGCTTGGGAGGAAGGACTCAAGGTGCTGGAGTCTTCTGTGACTTCCTGAGGCCTGGCGTTGATCAACGTCTAAGCTCTGGAGCTTCCCCACCAAGGCCTGGCCGAGTGCCAGCCACGCCCTGGGATCCCCCAGCGGCTAATGGTGATGATCGGGAATCTAGCAATGACGGGTTAGAAAATAAACAAATGATCATGTGTCATGACGGCTAAAACCTTTTCCTGGCAGGCATACTTGAGGAATGGTGTCACGCAGCCGCACCGGCCCTTCCTCCATGGATTCAGCTAATGGAGGAAGCATCAATGAGCCACTACACTTTTCTTTTTTCTTCTTTCTTTTTTTTTGAGTTGGAGTCTCACTCCGTCGCCCAGACTGGAGTGCAGTGGCACGCTCCCGGCCACCGCAGCCTCGACCTGCTGGGCTCCGGCGATCCTTCTGCCTCAACCTTCCAAGTAGCTGGAACTATAGGCACCTGCTACCATGCCCAGCTAATTTTTTATTTATTGTAGAGATGAGGTCTCACCAAGTTGACCAGGTGGGTGTCGAACCCGTGAACTCAGGCAATCCACTCATCTCGGCCTCCCAAAGCGCGGGATTACAGGCTGAGCCACCAAGCCTGGCCCTACACTTTTCAAATGTAGTAAGAGATGTCAGCACAGCAGGACAGCTGTCTACCAAGCCTCCCACGGGCCACTGACTTCCGACCTACCGATGTTGGAGAGTTGCCTGTAAAATCAGTCCTGCTCCTTCTGGAAGACAGCAGTTTTAAGAACTTGGGTCTCGAATGAAATGTCACTTCCTCAGAGGTCCCTTCTGGCCGCTCCTGAGAAGCAGTCCCTTTTCCTGCTTGGCGGTTCCCAGGCATTTATAACTTACTTTTTTCCTAATGTTACCGTGTGCTAGAATTATGTGTTATTCTCAGTCTCTGCCACTACATGTAATCTTCATGAGGAAAAGAGTCTAAGCTGATTTGGCTTAAGGCTGTCCTCCTTGAATTACAGGTCATCCCCAGAAGGGCCCTCCAGCACTTAGAAAGTTCCAGAAACGGAGGTGGCAGGGCTTCTTTGCACGTCACAGACTCAGAGTTCGAAGGTCCCCAGGGTCATCAAGCCCTTCCTACTCACCTCTGGGGACACACAGCCAGGAAGGGAGGTGCCCCTGTCCCTGAGATTCACACACACTGGCCTGAGAGAGTGTGGGTACCTTGACGGGTGAAGCTAGAGACGTCCCTGAGATGGACAGGCAGGTGGGATGAAGCCAAGGCCCAAAGCACCAGAAACTGGGCGCGAGAGCTTCAGCCTGCAGCCGGGCCCCGTACTGGTGGACAGCGTCCCCTCAAGTTGACATTTCCCGGCAGCCCCCCAAGCTTGGTGCTATCCCCATTTGACGGACAAGAAAACAGCTTCTCAGAGGGGTCAGAGGTGAAGGCCGTGCACACTGAACATGCCGCGTGATGCACGGAGGAACGCTGGTCCAGGTGTTGTGGCCTGCCACATCCCCAGCTGCTGCGCTCTAGCTTTCTGGCCTGGGCAAGTTGCTTAACCTCCTGGTGTCAGCCTGGATGCTCTCCAGCAAGAAAAACCCAACTGAAAGTGACTTGTGCAAAGCGGGGAATTTATTGACTCATGAAACTGGGAAGTCCAGAGGAGGCTTGCTTCAGGCACTGCTAGATCAGGGGCCCAGACAAGGTCATCGTGACTGTCTCTCTGCGGTAACCTTATCTTGCGCTCCCAGGCAGGCTCTCCTCCAGAGGGAACTGGGATGGCCCCGCCACTCCAAGCTCACGGCCTGCTGCCTCAGCAACCCTGTGGAAAGGGCTTCTCTTCCCCAGTGGGGCCAGTGCACTCGGAGTCTCAGTGGCCTCGGGTCTCAGTGGTCCAGTTGAGGCTTGCATGCAATGTCTAAGTCAGTTTCTCTGTCCAGGGGGGAATTTGGCAAATGAGGAAGCTGAGGTTCAGAGAGGTCATTACTCAGCCAAGGTCATACAGCTAATAAATCGTCCAGTGGGATTCATTTTATTTTATTTTATTTTTAGTCAGTGTCACTTTGTCACCCAGGCTGGAGTGCAGTGGCATGCTCACAGCTCACTGCAGCCTCGACCTCATGCACTCATGTGATCCTCCCACTTCAGCCTCTTAAGTAGCTGGGACTACAGGTGTGTGTCACCACGCCCAGAAAATTGTTTGATTTTTCGTAGAGAAGAGGTCTTGCTATGTGGCCCAGGCTGGTCTCGAACTCCTGGGCTCAAGTGAGCCTCCTGCCTCAGCCTCCCAAAGTGCTGGGATGACAGGCATGAGATGCCACACTTGGCCCAAGAACTCATATACAGTAATACAACTTCAGAACTGGAAGCAGCATGGAGAGCTAACCTGGGTTCCAATTCTGGCTCCACCATTTCTGAGCTGTGTGACCACGGGCACACACAGTGGTTCTGGGTGTGGGTTCCCATCAGGATGACTTGAGCTCATGTGCCCCTGGGCAAGTTCCCCTCCTTTCCTGACCCTCTGTATTCCATCTTTTATGCAAGGCGAGACATGACAGTTACATGAGCTCGAGCATGCATAGTGCTCGCCTGATCTCTAGCCACGGCCAGGACTCAGTGCATCTGGCTGTTATCACGACTGCGTGGGTTGCAGGGTGGGAGGGCAGTCTGCCCTCTGTCCCTGGATGCTTGGCATGGCGTTTGTTGCTGCTCACCCGTTTACATTTCTGTGTTATGTCTTGCTGCTGGAGGTGACAGGGCCGGGTGTGTGTGCAACATGTGCTGTTGCCCAGGGTCCCAGGCTCAGGAGGGGCCTGACCTGGCTTGCTCATTTGTCCTTGTTTTGAGATTATTTTTTTACTTTTATTTTTACTTTTTGAGTCGAGGTCTCTCTGTTGCCCAAACTGGAGCGCTGTGGCACGATCATGGTTCACCACAGCCTCAAACTCCTAGGCTGAAGCAATCCTCCCTCCTCAGCCTTTCTTTTCTTTTCTTTTTTTTTTTTTATTCTTTGAGTTGGAGTCTCACTCTGTCGCCCAGACTGGAGTGCAGTGGCTGCTCCCGGCCACCACAGCCTCGCCCTGCTGGGCTCTGGCGATCTTTCCGCCTCAGTCTTCCAAGTAGCCGGAACTACAGGCGTGCGCTACCACACCCAGTTTTTTGATGTATTGTAGAGATGAGGTCTCACCAACTTGCCCAGGCGGGTCACGAACCCGCGGGCTCAGGCAATCCACTCACCTCAGCCTCCCAGGGCGCGGGATTACAGGCTGAGCCACCAAGCCTGACCCTCCTCAGCCTTTCAAGTTGCTGGGACAACAGGTACATGTCACCAAACCCAACTAATCTGTTTCTCTTTTTTTGTAGAGACAAGGTCTTACTGTGTTGTCTCGACTGGTCTCAAACTCCTGGGCTCAAGCAGTCCTCCTTCCTCAGCCTCTCAAAGCACTGGGATTACAGGTGTGAGCCACCAAACCCGGCAAAAATCTTTCATTTATTTATTTTGAGACTGGGTCCGGAGTGTGGTGGTGCAATCATCCCTCACTGCAGCCTTGACTTGCTAGCCTCATGCCATGCAGTCGCCTCAGCCTCCTGAAGAACCCCACGTCTGGCCTGTCTTGACATTCTTAATTGAACAAGAGGCTCAGTATATTCAATTTGCATGAAACCTTGTGATTCTGGAACCAGTCCTGGAGATAAGGTATAGATTTTCAAGTTCTTTTTTTTTATTTTTTTGAGTCATCATCTCACTCTGTCACCCAGGCTGGAGTGCAGTGGCACGCTCAGTCACCCCAGTCTCAACCTCCTGGGCTCTGGCGATTCTTCCGCTTCAGCCTTCCAAGTGGCTAGAACCATAGGTGCGCACCACTGTGCCCAGCTAATTTTTTTTTTTTTTTAGCTTAGTGTAGAGATGAGGTCTCACCCTGTTGCCCAGACCTGTCTCGAACCCCTGAGCTCAGACAATCCTCTGACTCACCTCGGCCTCCCAAAATGCTGGGATTACAGGCATGAGCCACCACACCCAGCTTGGTTTTCAAGTTCTTGAGGCGGGTTTAAAGCAGTTTCTGTCCTTGGAGATGGCAGTGGTCCTCCCCCTTTCTTCTGGAAGAAGCCACAGCTCTTTGGGGCAGTCTTAAGGCAGAGACATTGTCCAGATGCAGATTCCCCAAGGAGTTGGTTGCCATTGTTTAATAATAGTAATTATAATAGCTATAGGTACTGGGTGTTAACTCTGGGCTAGGTTCTGTGCTAAACTGGAACTTCATCATCTCTCTAGATCTTCCCAACAACCCTGCCAGAGGGACGGCCATTAACCTCGTTTCACAGATGAGGAGACTGAGACCTGAAGTGACTACGTGACTTGTCCACCGGCACACAGCAACCTTAGGATACTGTGTGCAAGTTGGGTGGATCTGTAATGGGACGGTAGCCTTTTAGAGAAGAGAAGCTGTTTTCTTTTTTTGTTTGTTTGAGGAGAAGTCTTGCTCTGTCACCCTGGCTGGAGTACAGTGACACACTCACAGCCACTGCAGCCCCAACCTGCTGGGCTCGGCAATGATCCTTCTGCCTCTGTCTTCCAAGTAGCTGGAACCATAGGCGTGAGCTACCATACCCAGCTAATTCTTTGATTTATTGTAGAGATGAGGTCTTACCAAGTTACCCAGGCTGGTCTCAAACCCCTGGACTCAAGTAGTCCTCTTGCCTCCACCTCCCAAAGTGCTGGGATTGCAGGTGTGAGCCACCGTGCCTGGCTTGATTTATTTTCTTTCCTTTTCCTTTCTTTTTTGAGACAGGGCTCACTCTGTTGACAAGGTTGGAGTGCAGTAGTGCAATCATGGTTCACTGCAGCCTCAAACTCCTGGGCTCAAGCAGTCCTCCTATTTCAGCCTCTTGAACAGTTGGACTACAGTCCCACACTACCTCATTCAACTAATATTTTCATTTTTTGTAAAGACAGGGTCTTGCTATGTTACCCAAGTTAATCTTATGAGACCCCCCCTGCCTCGGTCTCCCAAAGTACTGGGATTACAAGTGTGAGCCACTGTGCCCAGCCAGGAATTGATTTCTAAGCTTAGATTTAGCTGCAAGTGTCCCTGGAGTCCTCGGGAGAGCGGTGTGTCTTTTGGATCAAGTATTTGCTTCAATAGTTTTTGTACTGGAAGATGGAAACAGACTTCCATTTGAGACCCAAGCATGCAGAGTGGGTAGGGCCGACCTGAAACTGTCCTTCCCATGTGCTGGAGGGAAGCCCATGGGGAGGGCTCTCAACTGGTGTGACTGAAAGAGGAGGGGCCCAGACTTGGGGGCATGTGCTTACGACTGTCATGATGGCCTCACCCGGGCCACAGATGAGCTGCAGGGGCTCAATGGGGAGGTAGCTTTCTCTGTAAGGACACGGATGTCCCCCAGTCCATGTCCTGGGTGGGCAAGGAAGCCACACTCACGATGGGGAGGGGAGGGTCTTTTGCTTTGTCTGGGGCCAAGAGTAGGGAGAGGGAGTCCTAAACCCTAAAGAGAAAGGGTCAGGCAACCTTCATCCACGGAGACAGGCTGGCTCCCACAGCATGATGGCACGCTGGAGGGCAAGGAGGGTGAGTACCTGCAGGCAGGAAGGCATGAAGCAGGGACTCGAGCACCAGAGGCTGTTTACCTTCTATTTCATTCTGCACTTGCTTTTTCTGCATTATAATTCCCACCTGTTATCCCCAAGGCTTCAGTAAAATTTTGTTCAATTGGGTCAGATACTAATCATCGCCAATGTCAGTTCTCTTATTTCATAGAAACTAGCACATGGGCCGGGTGCGGTGGCTCAGCCTGTAATCCCAGCACTTTGGGAGGCTGACACGAGAGGGTTGCCTGAGCCCAGGGGTTTGAGACTAGCCTGGACAACTTGGTGAGACCTTGCCTCCACAATAAATCAATAAACTAGCTGAGTGTGATGGTGTGAATCCGTAATTCCAGCTACTTGGAAGGCTGAGGCAGAAGGATCACCTTAAACCCACCAGGTTGAGGCTGTGAGTGTGCCACTGCACTCTGGCCTGGGTGACAGAGTGAGACTCCCACTCAAAAAAAAAAGAAAAAAAATTGGCACATGTCTGCCCTGCTGAAGACTATAGTTCCCAGCTTCCCTTGCAGCTAGATATGTCATGTGACTACATGTCAACCAATGGGATGTGAGTGGTCCCGATTCATTCCCCTTCTCAATCATGGCTTTAAGGCTTGGTGCAGCAGTGAGTGGGGCTGTCTTTCTTTCTCCTTTTCTTCCATTCTGCTGCCTGAAACATGACACAGCGGGTGCCCACTTGAACTGTGCAGCCAAGGGCCATATGGAAGGGAAGGAAGAGAATCAGATAGAAGGAAGGCTGGGTGCAGTGCCTCATGCCTGTAATCGTAGCACTTTGGGAGGCTGGGGCAGGAGGATTGCTTGAGCCCAGGAGTTTAAGACCGGCCTGAGCAACACAGCAAGACCTTGTCTCTACAAAAAATTAAAAAATTAGCCAGGCTTTGTGGTGCATGCCTTTAGTCCCAGCTGAGGTGGAAGGATCACCTAAGTCCAGGGGACCAAGGCTGCCATAAGCCGTGATTGTTGTGATTGTGCCACTGCACTCCAGCCTGGGTGACAGAGACCTTGACTCAAAAAAGAAAAAAAAAAGGAAAAAGAAGGAACCCAAGACCCTGACCCCATGGACCTGTCCCATGACCCCAGGGAATTGTACTGATTGGTTAGAAATGAATATCTGCTTTGCTTAAACCACTGTTAGTGGGAGTCTGTTACAGTAATGGACCTATATTCTAGAACTCCAGCCATGTTTTGGGGGGCCGTTAGGGAAGAGGGCTGGGTACCACGTCCAGATGGAGATGGTGTTGGGAGTGGAGCAGCACCCTGGTGCAGGCAGTTAGGAGATGGCAGACAAGGCAGTCGAAGCGCTGGGAGAAGCGGCTCACTCTGGTTGCCGAGCAACCCCAGCATGGTCCATGGGACATGCGAACATCCCCCAGGGATTCTGAGTCATATCCTGCAGAAAGAACCTGATCAAAGCGTGGTCTTCTTGAAGTCATGGGGTCCTGTTTTTAGCTAGATATGAAGGAGGAAGCTGGACGTTTGGGGCACAGCTGGGGTTCTAGCCAGCTGATCATTCGCTCTGGGGACAGACACTATGGCTGTCTCTCTTCCTTCCCTCTTGTTGGCTGACAGAGCCCACCCATTGCAACAGAGCCTAGAAAAGTGAGATGCCCCTTTCCAAGCCTCCTTTGCATGAGGGCATGAATGTGTGACTCATTCCTGGCCAGGGGGTGTGAAGTAGAGTTGACCCAGGAGCTTCTGGGAAAGGTTTCCTCCTCTTGAAAGAAATGCACATGGGGGGAGTTTTCCACCAGGCTGAGATGGAAGAGCAAAGAGACAGGATAGCACCCATCAGAACCTTGACAATGTTGAGAAGCTGTTGTCCCTGGAACTGCCTCGCTCTGGACTTATTTGAAGAGATTGTGAGCATTTGTACTGTTGAAGACACGGTGGTTGGCTTTTTGTTACTTGCAGCCAAGAGCATGCTAGCTGCCACCCACGTGGTCTTTGTCTTCTGTCTCTACCTTCCTCGAGCCCTCTGGCTCCTGAGTTGCCGCATTCCTTCCCCAGAGCACGAGTTACCTTGGAAGTCAAGATCTTTTGGAAACCACCTACATAAACTTCTAAATAAGAGACCCCCAGTCCCTGCTGAGTTCTTCATTTCAGGAGTGAGAGCTGCATCTGGTGGGGTGAGACAGAACTTTAGCCTTCAGCAAGCCTCTGTCTGGGTATGGATTGATTCCCTGAAAACAGTCTCAGCAGTCCGCCTGTGTCTCTCTCAGGTGTGGGCCGTGAAGTGTTCATCTTGGTATACCCTAGGGCCTAGGTCCGGACCTGGGCCAGAGGAGGTGCTTCCTGAGTGCTTGTCGAATGGATATATGAAGGAGTCAGTCACCAACTCCCACTTTCCCTCCTCCCTGAGCAGAAGCAATTTCCCTCCCCACTGCTGTCCTGCATGACTTTCGAGAGAGAGAGCGAGGATGGAGCCCAACGCGCAGGGCCGAAGCTGCGTTGTAATCCCGCCCTTCCTAAACTCCCCTTAATTCACCCACTGTCAGCCTCAGCTTCGGTTCAGCTCTGAGCAGAGCCTGACCCGGGTCTTCTAAACAGAGGAAGAAAGGAGGGAGAGAGAGAAGGAGGGAGGTCTGTGCATTTAAATCATTTTGAGAAACATGGAAGAACTAAAGGGAGAAGCTATTTATTTATTGCTTTTTGAGTCAGAGTCTCACTCTGTCATCCAGACTGGAGTGCAGTGGCACCATCCCAGCTCACCACAGCCTCCACCTCCTGGGCTCAGGCAGTCCTCCCTGCTGAGCAGCTGGGACCACAGGCACCACCACCATACCCGGCTGATTTTTAAAATTTTCTGTAGAGATGAGGTCTTGCCGTGTTGCCCAGGCGGGTCTCAGACTCCTGGGCTCAAGGACTCCTCTCAGCCTCGGCCTCCCCGGGTTGATTTCTGCCTCTTTTAAAAAAAATTTTTTTGGTTATTATTATATTTTTAGTTGGAGTCTCACAGACCCAGGCTAGACTGTGGCGGCACGCTCACAGCCATCACAGCCTTGAACTGCTGGGTTCAGGCGATCTTTCTGCTTCTGCCTCCCAAGTAGCTGGAACCACAGGCGTGCACCGCCACACCTGGCTAATTTTTTTATTTATTGTAGAGAGGTCTCGCCATGTTGCCCAAGCTGGTCTTGAACCCCTCAGACAATCCTCTTGCCTCCACCTCCCAAAGTACGGGGATTACAGGCGTGAGCCACCATGCCCGGTGATCTGTCCCTTAAAAAAAAAAAAGAACTGAAATGAGACTGCTTTGGTAACCAAAAAAGCTTGGCACATTATAAAATGGAGGGAGGTGAGTTGAGGAAGCCCACCCCTTTATTGCTGAGTGACTTGGCGAAAATTGCCTGCCTTCCTTTTTCTGTTTCTGTAAAATGAAGGTGAATATTGGTTCCAGCCTCCTAAGGTTTTCGGGACAATTCGGTGAGTTATTGTGTGCCAAGCGCTTAGGAGGTGCCTGGCACAGAGGACGGCTTTGTGAGAGCCCACCCGCCCCCTTTCCTGCCTCTGCTACCCTTGCTCTGTTACCTGGAGAAAGAGATTTCAACAGAGACAATTAGGTAGCAATTATGATAACAAATGATTCCACAGTTACACCTCAGCAAGTTGAGACCTGTCGCTACTAAACCAGTTAGACGTGTGTCATCTTTTTAAAATTTTTTTATTTTCTGAGTCGGAATCTTACTCTGTCACCCAGGCTGGAGGGCAGTGGCATGCTCCTGGCCACCACAGCCTCAACCTGCTGGGCTCAGGGGATCTTTCCTCCTCAACCTTCCAAGTAGCTGGAACCACTGGCACGTGCCAACCACGCCGGCTAATTTTTTGATTTATGGTAGAGACGAGGTCTCGTCAAGTTGCCCAGGCTGGTCTCGGACCCCTGGGCTCAGTCTTCTTGCCTTGGCCTCCCAAAGTGCTGGGATGACAGGCGTGAGCTGCTGCGCCCGGCAGACATGTGTCATCTCAAAGTTCACATCAACCCTGAGAAGTAAGGGCTCATTTGACAAAAGTGGCAACTGGGGCTGAGGGGGAGTAGTGACCTGCTCCCTCAGGTCCCAGAGCAGATTGGCGGGGGGCCTGGGCCTCCATGACCCTGTGTGCCGTGCTCTTGGCCATCTTATCAAATTCTCTTTTTTCTTTAAGTTGGAGTCTCATTCTGTCGCTCAGGCTGAAGCGCAGTGGCACGCTCATGGCCACCGCAGCCTCGACTTGCGGGGCTCAGGCGATCCTTCCTCCCCAGTCTTCCAAGTAGCTGAAACCACAGGCACACATCACCATGCCCAGCTAATTTTTTGATTTATTGTAGAGATGAAGTCTTGCCAAGTTGCCCAGCCTGGTCTCGAACCCATGGGCTCAGGCAATCCTGTCACCTCAGCCTCCCAAGGTGCTGGGATTATAGGTGTGAGCCACTGCACCCGGCCCGGACTGAATTCTTAACCCCCTGCTGGATCCGGGGGTTCTCAGGATGCCTTGGGGTGACTGCACCGGGCTGCCTTTGGCAAGACCCCCCTTTGGGGGCTGGCTTAGAACTTGTTGACATAGTTCTGTGTTGATGTTCCCATCAGCCTGTTCACGTGAGCCTTAACCTTGCTTGTGGGTCTCGTAAGTAGCACTTGGTGAAATACCGGGTGAATCAGTCATACTGAGCAAACAGGTTCCAAGGTTGCCCCATGGTAGTGGGTATGAGGGCTAGGAATGTGGGTTTCTTTTGCTGAAATTAGCCCACAGAGGTAACAGAATTCTTCCACTAAATATCACAAAATTTGGTTCTGGCAGCAGTGGCAGAAAAGGAATTTGTTAGAAGGAGGTAAGTTACTTTGTAGAAATGAAGAGAGAAAGTTCCAGAACCAAGTTTAGAAAGTACTGGAAATAGAGCCAGGCAGAGTGTAATCCCGGAGTCCTTTGGGAGACCGAGGCAGGAGGATCACTTGAGCCTGGGCGTTCAAGACCAGCCTGGGCAACATAGCAAGACCCTGTATCTACAAAAAAAATTTTTTAAAAACTAGCTGGGAGTGATGGTCCATACCTGTAATCCCAGTTACTTGAGCCCAGGAGGTTGAGGCTGTGGTGAGCTGTGATCGTCCCACTGCACTCCAGCCTGGGTGACAGAGTGAGATCCTGACTCAAAAAACCCAGAAACAAAAGAAGGAGGAGGACGAAGGAGCTGGAAACAGGATGCCTTGGGGATCTTGTTTGCATCAGTTGACGAGTGTTTGTTTCAGCTCTGAGGATGTGTCACTTAGGACGCTTCAGTGGCCAGTGACAGAGGACCGAACTCCACTCACACTTGCTGAAGCAGTGAGGGAGTGGATCGACAGCACGGATGACTCCAAAGTGGTCGGCTCAGAGGGTCAAGAATGTCATGGAGAACCCAGATTCTCTCTCCTTTTTGCCCTGGTCATCCACGTGTTGGCTTCCTCTGAAAGCCAGTTCCCAGTGGCTGCAAAATGCAGACTCCAGTAGCAATGCTGACCATATGGAGTGTGGCTGGGGCCTCTCTCCTGGAGCCTCATCTTCCCAGACTGCCCTGGGCCCTGTCCACCCCTGAACCGGTCGTCTGCAGGAGCACAAGGGGACTTCAGACCATGTGTGAAGACATGTTTGGTTACTGCAATCAGGGGAAGTGCTAATGGCATCGCCTGGGTGGAAGCCGGCATGCAGCTGAATACAGGCCGGCCCCTCTGCACCCCCACGTGGGAAGGAATGAGCTTTCCCAAAGCATCAGTGGTGCCGAGACCGGGAAACCCCGGCATAGACAGATCAGGCATATCCCTACTCCTTGGTTTTCACAACTGGTGGAGTCACTTACTGTTTCCACAGCAAACTTTTTCCCAGAATGTTTTCTGTCACTCTGTTTTGAGACCCAAATTTCAGAGAGGGTTTGTTTGGCTTGGCCTGGGTCACATGCCCACTCATAGGCTAACAGAGTCCAAGGTCCCGTGGTTGACCAGAAGTTCCCCCACAGGAAACTTGGGATGCTGGCACAGGAAGTGGAAGATGTCAACCAAGCAAGAGAAACGTTCACCTCCACCGTGATGAGCTTCCTCAATGACATTCCCCCGCAGAGACGAAGAGGAGGAAGACCTCCTGGAACGATGTGCAATGACTGGGGGGAGGAGCAGGTAGAGGAAGAGGAAGACAAGACGGATGAGTTTGACCTCAAAGATGGCTGCCGTCAACGCCTTCCCTTCCTGGATGCGTGGGCCACACCCCTTGGGTCTGTGGCCTGGGCCTCCACCCCCTCGAATCTGGTCTGGCCTTGACCTTGTGATTGTTTTGACTGGTAGAAAATAGTGGAAGTGATGCTGGGTCAGTTCTGGACTTCCTGCGCCTTGCAGCCCTGAGCCGCCATGGAAGCAGTCTCAGCTGCTCTCTGGGGAGAGCACTGAGAAGCCATCTTGGACTTCCAGCCCCCGTGACATGATGTCAACCCCAGCAGCCAGTCACACAGGAGACCCCTGGTGGGGGCGCTCTCACCCCACAGACTATGAGGGGTGCTAATAAGTGGTTTTCAGCCAGGGTTTGTGGGGTGGTTTGTCATGTAGCAACTGATAGCCAGAATAATAATATAATAATAATATAAAGATGACATACATATACAATTAAGGTATTTCTACATTCATATTTACTACTACTTTAATTAAAATATTTTTATAATAAAAGTAATTATGAAAAATGGAGGGGAAAAAACCAACACCTGCCCAGTTAAACAGATTTAACCCCAATCACTATTAGCATTCAGTTGTGTATTTTTTTTTTTTGAGTCGGAGTCTCACTCTGTCACCCAGGCTGGAGTGCTATAGCACGATCACGGCTTGTCACAGCCTTGAATGCCTTGGCTCAGGCAATCCTCCCGCCTCAGCCTTCCAAGTAGCTGGGACTACAAGCACAGGTCACCATGTCTGATCAATTTTTTAATGTTTTTTTTTTTTGTGGAGACGAGGTCTCGCTGTGTTGCCCAGGCTGGTCTCAAACTCCTGGGCTGAAGCAATCCTCCTGCCCACACGTCCCAAAGTGCTGGGATTACAGGCATGAGCCACTGCACCCGGCTTTAGTTGTATATCTTGCCAGTCTTTTTTCCTATGTAAGTTTCAGTACAGCAGTTTGAGAACTTTTTTTTTTGCTATTATGTCATCGTTATTATTTTACAGCGCCATGAAGTCTTTGTAACAAGCAAGCTTACAACTACTCCTAATAGCCACCAGTAGTAGAGAGAATAACGGGCTCTAAAGATGCCTGCGCCCTAAACTCTCGAATCTGTGGGTTTTACATGGCAAAAGGGACTGCAGGTGCTTAAGTTGAGCACCTCGAGATGGGGGAATGCCTGGATCCTCCAGGTAGACCCAGTGTCATCACAGGGTTTCTTAGAAAAGGAATGCAGGAAGGCCGGCATCAGAGAAGGCAATTGCGGAAAGGTGACAGAGAGGTCCCGGAAGGTGCCAGGCTGCTGGACTGAAGACAAAGACTGGACCACGAACCATGGAGCACAGAGGCCTCTAGAAGCTGTTAATGCCTGGAAATAACAAGGAAACAGGCTCTCCTTGGAGCCTCCAGAAGGCACACAGTTCTGCCAATGCCTCAGTTTTAGCCCCGAAAGACCCACTTTTGGACTTCTGGCCTCCAGAACTAAATGATAATAACTCTCCCGCTTTAAGCCACTAAACTGTGGAAATTTGTTACAGGCTGGACGTCTCACACCTGCCATCCAGCACTTTGGGAGGCCGAGACAGGAGGATTGCCTGAGCCCAGGAGTTTGAGACCAGCCGGGGTGACATAGCAAGACCTTGTCTCTATACAAAAAATCAAAAAATTAGCCAGGGTGGTGGGGCATGCCTGTTATCCCAGCTGCTTGGGTGGCTGGTGGAAGTCCCCACAAGCCGTCAGATGAGAAGTGCAGTTTTGAAACCGCGAGGGTCGTTGACTCGTGACACAGTCTTTAGTGTTACTGGCACCAACGGGTTTCATGTGAGAAACTGACATGCCAATGCGATCCGGGGTTTGGATGGGCCAGATGTAATTTTGAAGATCTGCTGAATTTTCACAGTTCTGTCAACCCCCTGTTTTTGAGATTCGATTTTCGTGCTACATTTATAGAAAATCTGCAAAGCTTCTGAAATGGAGTCAAGACTCAACACATCTATAATCTGAAGATGGCCAGGAGTTTGAACCAACAGGACGCTTTTCTGCTTCTGAATTTTCCCTCCTTCCGTAGGCTGGTCCCTCCGTGCACGCAAAGATGGGGGTGTGGTCCAGTAGTGTCTCCCCAAGATGCTTTGGCATCAAACTGCTTGGAATGTGCTGGAAAGCGGTCACTCCTCATGTCTGACACCAACTGTCTACATTTCCTCACAGCTCTCCATTTGCTAACAGGTAAGTGCGGCTGGCATGCTTGAGGGTGACCACGTCCCAGGCTTTTTAGTGCCTGTGACCCAGGTCCCCAATGGAATCAAGATCAGCTTCACAACTGACACTAAGCTTGAATTGCCCCCACAAATGTGTTTTCTTTTTTTTTTTTTTTAAGTTGGAGTCTCACTCTGTCGCCCAAACTGGAGTACAGTGGCCG
>NW_007248777.1:243051-248037 GCF_000164805.1 Carlito syrichta
GTCTCGAACCCGTGGGCTCAGGCAATCCACTCACCTCAGCCTCCCAAAGGCGCGGGATAACAGGCTGAGTCACCGAGCCTGACTCAAATGTGTCTTCAATAGCCCAGCTGAAGAGGCTTCATCTATAATAATTTTTTCACATTTTAAAAACGAAGGCATTATTTACCTGCAGTAAAAATGGACCCTGTTTATAGTTCTGTGATTTCCGACAGATGTACACAGTCACCTAACCATCACCACCATCAAGGTGTGGAACCTTTCTGTCACCCCCCACATATTCCCTGGGGACCCTTTGGTGTCTACCCTTGTGCCCACCCCCCGCCCTTGGAAGCCATCTATCTGTTTTCTGTTTCCATGGTGTTGCCCTTTTCCAAAATGTCATGTCAATAAACTCATATAACATGGAGCTTCTGAGTCTGGCTTCTTTCACTCAGCGTGTGTTTCATCCATATCATTGCTTTTTTTTTTGGAGTCAGGGCCTATGTCACCCAGACTGGAGTGCAGTGGTTCCACCATAGCTTACTGCAGCCTCAAAGTCCTGGGCTCAAGAGATCTTCCTGCTTTAGCCTCCTGAGTAGTTGGGGCTCCAAGGCGTGGGCCACTATGCTTGGCTAATTTAAATTTTTTTTTTGTAGAGGCGAGGTCTTGTAATGTTGACCAGACTTGTCTTGAGCTCCTAGACTCAGGCGATCCTCCCGCCTCAGCCTCTCACCGTGATTCCAGGCATGCCTGGCCTCATGTTTTTCATTCCTAAGTAGTAGTCCCTTGTATGGATGTACCACAGTTTGTTTATTCATTTCTCAGTGGAGAGGCCTTTGGATTGTTTCCCATTTTTGGCTATTGTGAATAAGGACACTATAAATATTTGCACATAGGTTTTTGTGTGAACAAAAGTTCTTATTCTTTCTTTTTTTTTTTGAGTTGGAGTCTCACTCTGTCGCCCAGACTGGAGTGCAGTGGCACACTCACGGCCAACCCAGCATCAACCTGCTGGGCTCTGGTGATTTTTCCGGCTCAGCCTTCCAAATAGCTGGAACTACAGGCACGTGCTACCACACCTGGCTAATTTTTGATGTATTTGTAGAGTCAAGGTCTCACCGAGTTGTCTGGCTAGTCTTGAACCCATGGGCTCAGGTAATCCACTCGTCTTGGCCTCCCAAAGTGCTGGGATCACAGATTGAGCCACTGAGTCTGGCCAAAAGTTCTTATTTTATTGGGGTGAAGTTCTAAAAATGGGATTGTTGGATTGTATGGTAATCCTAAATTTAACTTCACTGAAACAAACAAGCACCCCAAATCCAGAAAACCCTGCCAAACTGCTTTCCAAAGAAGCCATACCATTTTGCATTTCCAGCAGCGATGTACAAGAGTTCTAGTTGCTCTGCCTGTCTTTGTCAGCACTTGATGCTGTCTGTAGTTTTCTTTTGTTTTTATTTTAACTATTCCTAAAATAACATTTAAAAATTGACCTTGGTCCGGCTTGGTGGCTCAGCCTGTAATCACAGCATTTTGGGAGGCTGAGGTGAGTGGATTGCCTGAGCCCACGGGTTCGAGACCCGCCTGGGCAACTTGGCAAGACCTCATCTCTACAATAAAATAAAATATTAGCCAGGCGTGGTAGCGCACACTTGTAGTTCCAGCAACTTGGAAGGCTGAGGCTGAAGGATTGCCAGAGCCCAGCAGGTTGAGGTTGCGGTGGCCGGGAGCGTGCCACTGCATTCCAGTCTGGGTGACAATGAGACTCCAACTCAAAAAAAAAAAAAGGTGACCTTGGATAATGTTTAAAGTCCACTCAGACTACAAGGCCCAGTGTGCCCTGAGCCCTGCCCATTTTCCCAGGGCCACTGTCTGTTCTCCGGCCTTCTTTCAGATCTTCCTACAGGGCCTTTGCGCGTGCTACCTGCTCTGCTCAGGCTTCCATTTCTGTCCTCTGCCTGGCTGCTGCCTACTGTCTTGTGGGTCTCATGCTAAAGCCACTTCCTCAAAGGCCCTGCTTCCTTGCTACCTATTTTCCTATATTTCTCTGCCTTTCTTATTTCACCCTTTAAGGTCACCAGAAGGCTTTCTTCTTATCTAAATATCATTTGGGGAAAAAAAAATTAATGAGCAATGGGGAGGAGGAAAGGAAAAGAGAGGAGGAAGACAGAGAGCACCGCAGACGCGCCCTGAGCCGGAATCCCAGCCCTTTGCTGCCCCTTCCCTCTCCGAGCCTGTTTTTCTCGACTGCAATATGGGAATCGCAGAGCTCAGTGCGCTCTTGGGTGCCACCCACCCCGTGTGTCAGCGCCGGTTTTCTGCCTTCCTCATGCTCCCCTCCTCCTCCTGAGGGACCAGCTCGCGCTGGCCGTCCCTCTCGTCATCCTCGGCCCATCCTGAGGGCTGCCTGACGCTTGCTGGAAGGTTCTCCCGTGCCCCTGGCGACAGCACAGCGACTCACAGCCCGAGCCCGAGGGCTTGGGGTGCGTGTGGCCGGTCACCAGGGGCCAATGCAGGCGAGGACGCCCCAGGCACAACCTGCCCCGCTGGGAGATGGGCCTCGGGATAGGCGGCCCATCCGTGCCCTCTTGGGAGCAGTTCTGAGGCGGGCTCCACACCCTCCCCCGCGGCCACCGCCCCGGACGGAGTCCCAGGACCCACAAGGCAACAGCGCATGAGCACAGCCTGTTGGTGCTCCTCCCTTCCCAGCCTCCCGTCCCCACCCTGGCCGTCCTCCCTGGGGCTGCCTCCTAAGTGGATGGCTCCACTAGGAAGTCGCAGTTGCCATCAGTGTGCCCGGGGTTTGATCCCTTGGCTCACCTTCATTTGCCAACCTCTAACTGGCACCACCTGCATCTCTTTGCATGAGAGTTCTGTTTTACTTTTTAGGGACAGGGCCCCGCTGTGTTGCGCAGGCTGGAATGCTGTGGTGTGAACATAGCTCCCTGCAACCTTGGGGCCCTGGGCTCAAGTGATCCTCCTGCTTCAGCACCCAAGTAGCTGCAACTACAGGTGAGCGCCACCACACCAGGCTGCTTTAACTTTATTTACTTATTTATTTATTCACTTACGTATTTATTTAGTCAGAGTCTCACTCTGTCGCCCAGGTTGGAGCGCAGGGCATGCTCACGGCCACCGCGGCCTCACCCTGCTGGGCTCAGGCAATCCTTCCGTCTCAGCCTTCCAAGTATCTGGAACTACAGGCGTGTGCCACCACACTTGGCTGATTTTTTGTTTTATTGTAGAGACGAGGTCTCGCCAAGTTGCCCAGGCTGGGTTCAGGCAATCCTCTCGCCTCGGCCTCCCAAAGTGCTGAAGTTAAACCACACCCAGCCAAGTTAAAAAACATTTTTTTTTTCCTGTAGAGATGGGGGTCTGGCTATGTCACCCAGGCTAGTCCGAAACTCCTGACCTCAAGAGATCCTCCTGCCTGGGCCTCCCTAAGAGCTGGGATTATGGGCATGAGCCACTGTGCCTGGCCTGTATGAGGGTTTTTTTGTTTTGCTTTTTTCTTCCGGCTGTTGGAGTCAGGCAGCCTAAAAGGAGAATATACACTCCCTCTCTTCCCTCCAGCAGCCTTCATCTGGCCAACGGAAGGAGGTGGTGTAGATGACATGCTTAATATTGGCTGTCCTCCCTTCCCCGCCCTCCCCCTTCTTCCTACTGGTATTTCCTTTGTCTTCCAAATAAATACTTGTCCTTGGACCTTTGTCTCCCCGGTGGTCTGCATCTGGGGAGCTATAAACGTTCAAGACCTGCAAGCCAAGCCGCGGGATTCTGCCGCAGGCAGATCCGGGTTAGACCCCGGTGCACAGTCTTGCTTTGAATCTGCCCGAAAGAACAGAACAGGACGTGTTGTTCTCCAGTTAAACAGCGCCCCTGTTTACCATCTGGGGTCAAAGCACATGACTCCTGTCCCTGAGCGGAAGGACCGCATCTTTCCCATGGCCTTCAGGGCCTCGCGCCCCACCCTCTGCCCCATAAATCGCCCCCTGTACAAGCAACTCCCACTGAGACACAGAGGACGCTCTGTTGGCAGCGGCTGGAAATGTCCCTTGGGCACCAGCCAGGGGCATCTCCTGCTGCTCGGCCGTTATCTCTGGGGACAGTCCCACGGGTGAAGGTTGGCGGGGAGAGTCAGCGTGTTCAACACCGTCATCTGCCAGAAAGAAGCTTTGCAGATGGCTGGTGGGAAACCCCACGATGCCTGCCAATGGTACCATGCTATTAATACTTTCTGCTATTTTCTTTTTCTTTCTTTCTTTTTTCCCCCCGCAGTGTCATGCTTATGGCCACCACAGCCTCAGCCTGCCGGGCTCAGGCATCCTTTTGCCTCAGCCTCCCGAGTAGCTGGGACTACAGGTGCATGCCACCCCACCAGACTAATTTTCTTATTTTTTGTAGAGACAAGGTCTCACCGTGTTGCCCAGGATCCTCTCGTCTCGGCCTCCCCCAGTGCTGGGATTACAGGTGTGAGCCACTGCACTTGGCTCACTTGGCCGCTTTTTTTGAGTCGGAGTCTCACTCCGTCGCCCAGACTGGAGTGCAGGGGCCGCTCCCGGCCACCGCAGCCTCGACCTGCTGGGCTCCGTGATCCTTCCACTCAGCCTTCCGAGTAGCTGGAACTACAGGCGCGCGCTACCACGCCCGGCCGATTTTTGACTTATGGTAGGGATGAGGTCTCGCCAAGTTGCCCAGGCGGGTCTCGAACCTGCAGGCTCAGGCAGTCCACTCACCTCGGCCTCCCAAAGGCGCGGGCTGACAGGCTGAGCCACCGAGCCCGGGTTTGTTGTTGTTGTTGTTGTCGTCTTTGAGTCAGGGTTTCACTCCGTCACCCCGGCTGGAGTACAGTGGCACGATCACAGCTCCCCGCGGCCTCGCCCTCCCGAGCTCAGGCGATCCTCCTGCCTCAGCCTCCCTGATAGCTGGGACTACAGATAGGCCTCGCCACGCCCGGCTGACTTCTCAGTTTTCTGCAGAGACGAGGTCCCGCTCTGTCGCCCAGGCTGG
>NW_007248777.1:248866-254485 GCF_000164805.1 Carlito syrichta
TGGGCGGCCCTCGTCGCTGCAATAAAGCAAAAGAGCAGCCGGGCGCCGGCAGCTCCAGCTCCTCGGAAGGCTGAGGCGGAAGGGTCGCCGGCCGGCGGGTCCAGGCGGGGCGGCCCTCCAGCCTGGGCCACACCGTGAGACTCCAGCCCAAGAACAAGCCAACAGACAAAAACGAATAGAAATCTCGTCCCAGTTCCAAAATCTGAGCAAACACCTCCTTTAAATCTCATATGGGTCAGGCTGTGAGGTCAGCTGCTGTAATACAGGCCAGAATCACTGGTCTGAATAAAATAAAAGTTTGGCGGGGCACGGGAGCCTGCACCTGTCATCTCAGCACTTTGGGAGGCTGAGGTGGGAGGATCGCTTGAGCCCAAGAGTTCAAGCCCATTCTGAGTGGCATAGCAAGACCTTGTCTCTACAAAAAAATAAAAAATAAAAAAATTAGTCAGGTGCAGTGGTGTGAGCCTGCCGTCCTACCTGCTTGGGAGGCTGAGGCAGGGGGAGCGCCTGATCCCAGGAGGTGGAGGCTGCAGTGAGCCATGATTGTTCCACTGCATTCCAGTCTGGGTGACAGAGTGAGACTCGGACTCCTAAAACAAAAATAGAAGTTTAACCCCGTCCCATGGAGCAGCCCAGGGAGTAAACATCCCCATGAGATACGGTGGTGGGTCCACTGAGATTTAGACTCTTGCTGTCATGTTGCTGGGCACCCTCAATGTGTGGCTGGCTTCTTGTGGTCAAAAGGGCTGTTTGGCTCCTGCCATCAGGTCCACATCCCTGCCGGTGGGAAGAGGGGAAGGGGAAGGAGAGGGCACCTTGCTGCTTCTAAAGGCACAGCCCAGAGGCTCGCCATGGCAGAGCCCGGGCGCGAGTACTGGTCTCCAGCCTTCTGCCCTGCACTCTGTGACGGGCATGGACAGCACGGAAGGCTCTTTGCCCTCTGGCTTCTGGCTGGGCTTGACCAATGAGAGACGCTGGCAGATGGGAGGCGGGCGGAAGAACACCCCGGAGGAACACCAGGGAGCAGAGCGGGTCTGGGAATTCCTGCCGCCAGCTCTCCTGGTGGGTCGCCGTGGGCTGCTGGGCCCCTTGACTGAGGAGACCACAGCTTCCGTCAGGTGGCCTCCCTGGAGGCCCCCTCTCTCGACATGTCGTGGCCATTCCTTCTTGGCCCCTTCAGGCTGGGGCAGTCACACTCCCACGGTCACCATGGAGGGGTGGCAGGGCCCCCGCGTTGCTCTCAGCTGTGATAAACCCTCTCTGTGCCAACCCGGGGGGTCGCAGCACCCGGGGTCCCTACACCCCGCCCATGCTCTTATAAGCAGCCCGTTGCTCAAACTCTCCTCCTGCCAGCACCCTGACTGACGTGAGTCCTCCTAACGGCCCCAGGCAGTGGGTGCCTTACTCACTTACTCTCTTACAGGAGAAGCAGAGGAACAGAGAGGTTAGGTCAGCTACCGAAAGCCTCGGAGCAAGTCCGTGGTGGAAGCAGAGGCTGCCTGGCTGCAGAAACCGCATCCTCCACCGCTGCAGGGGCCTTGGCATCTTAGACATGTGGGGGAGACGGACTAGGTTGAGGGTTAGCCCTGGTCACCATGCCCCTGCCGAGGGCCGCGGTTTCCCTCATCTTTTGGGTGAAGGAGTTGGACCCGTCCAGGAGTTGCAAACGCAGATGCCCGCAGGGGCCGAGAGGGGACGTCAGTGAGGGGCGTGGATTGTTTCCTTGTTACCAGGACATGTGCCTTCTCCTTTTTTTGTCTCTAAACATGTGGCCCAAGGCCGGGTGCAATGATTCATGCCTATAATCCCAAAGGGGCCTAGGTGAGAGGTTTGCCCGAGCCCACGGGTTCGAGACCAGCCTGGGCAACTTGGTGAGACCTCATCTCTACAATGAATTGAAGAATCAGCTGGGCCTGGTGGCATGTGCCTGTGGTTCCAGCTACTTGGAAGGCTGAGGCCGAAGGATCACCTGAGCCCCGCAGGTCGAGGCTGCGGTGGCCGTGAGCGTGCCACTGCACTCCAGCCTGGGCGACTCCAACTGAAAAAAAAAACAAAAAGCAAAAAACAAACAAAAGAATGAGGCCCTCTCAGTCTGTTTCCTTTCTCCGCCAGCATAGGGAACTGGACACAGAGATAAGTCATTTAGAAATTGCATTCGGCTGACAGTCATAGACACTTGACACTGGTGGCCTAAGCAAGTCAGAGATTTCTTTCTTTCACACGATGCCATGTCTGGAAGCCTACATCCCAAGAAGCAGGCGGGACACCTCTGGGATACTGCTGGGGATCCCATTTCCTTCCATCTTTAGCACAGAGCTTTCTGCCTCAAGGTCCCAAAATAGCTGCTGGAGCTCCAGTCATCACATCTGCATTTCAGGGAGACTAACAAGGCACCAAAGGGCTTTCTTGGAAGCCCCACCATCCACTCCCACTTCTCACACGTTGGCCAGTCAACCACTGTCAACACTGTGGACTGAACAAGTCTTTGCGGTGGGAGGGAGTCCTGGCATTGTAGGGCTGTTAGCAGCATCCCTGCTCTACCCACTAGATGTCACTCTGCCCCCCACAGTGACAACCCACACTGACTCCAGACATCGCCAGACGCGGGGGACAAAATTGCCCCAGGCCGAGAAACACGGGGTAGCTCTTAACTTCAGGAGAAGCTGGGAACTGGCACCCCTGACAGTGGAGGAGGTTCTATAAGTGAGAATGGCGGCTCTTGGACACTTGGGTGGCAAATCACAGTCTTTCCCCAAAAGAAGTCCTTTGCGTTCCTCTGTACTTAAAAAGAAAACAGTGACCCGAGAGTGGTGATAAACAGGACATACACCATTGGGCACGGTGGAGACTGTGGCCAAGTGAGACCCCGGCCCCCCCTAACGGGGTGCGAGGTGTTTGTGAGCGGTATTTTACCCACGGGAGACACGTTCGCAGCAATGAGTCTATGTGACTTCAAAAATCCATGGCAGAAATTCCCAACAGATGCAAAGACAGAGTCACGCAGCTAAGCCTCGCAGATCCAGCTTCCACGATGCTCCGTGTTGCCAGTCTCGTTCTGCTTTCTCTCTCCAACGCGCTCTTTCCTTGCTGGAGTCTTCCGAGGCAAACTGCGGGCCGCTTCTCGTTTCGCCGGTCAACACTGGACGCTCACTGGTCCTTGGCCATGAACTCTCCGCGCTGTTGCCACGCCTGCCCAGATCATCGGTGAGACCTTAGGGCGACCCAGGTGATTCCCGAGAGAGAGCCCCTCCGTGCTGTTGGCCAGAGCCTCCTCTCTCAAAACATGCTTGTTTTGTTTACTTCTTTTGAGGCCGTGAAGTCTCGCTTTGTTGTCCGGGCCGGTCTCAAACTCTTGGGCTCGAGCAGTCCTCCCACCTTGGCCTCCTGAAAGGCTGGAGCCACCACGTCCTGGCCCCAAACACCACACACGGACATTCCAGGGCATGGACACGTCTACACACACACACACACACACACACGCACACACACACACACTCTCTCTCTCTCTCTCTCTCCCCCCTTCTGCACCCCTCTCTTCCTCCCTTCCTCCCTGTCCCACTCCAACTCCCTCTGTCTCTCTCTCTCTCCCTGTCTCTGTCTCTCTCTCCCTCTCTCTGTCTCCCTCTCTCGCTTTCTGTCTTCCTGTCTCCCTCTCCCTCTCCCTGTCTCTGTCTCTCTCCCTCCAACCACACCCTCAGGAATGAAACACACACCCCGGATTTAGACCTGCCAGCACTTTAAGCCAGCTTGGACGCGTGCCCGCCTGTCCCCACCCACGCCCTGCCCTCTCCTCGTGAACGTGTCCGCTCACCCAGGTCTTCGCTTTCTTCTGTGCACCCCGGGGAGGATCATCCCACCTCGTCACCTGGCAGGAATGAGGAGGCGGTGATTCCCCAGAGGTCCGGGAGGGGTGGTCGGTCCCCCTGTCCCGACTCCAGCCTTTGAAGCCCACAGCTCCAGCCTCCCCGTCGCTGCAGCCTCACGCCCGCCTTCTGGTAACACACGGCGATGCTTCGGTGGCCCCACGGGAGACGGGTTCAAAATCCACATCCCCCCCTGGGCCGTGATGGGCGCGGTGTCTGGACTAGAAGATGATTTCCGGGTGTGTGAAGGTCCATCCTGATCTCTGTGCCATTTGCTCGGTCACTATCACAGCCCCGGGCCGGACGGCACATTCTTTAGCTGCGTCCTTGGGGCCCTCGGGGCTGTCCACACAGGCTCCAGGCTCCCGCTGGCTCATCAAGGACACTCCCAGCACATCCAGGGGCAGATGCCGTTTCTGAGGTTCGTGGCCCCCACACCTCTGCCTTGCCCTGGATCTGCTTCTGGAAGGTCTGTCCCTGCCTCGGGACCCTTGATTTCTGGTTTCTCTTGCACACAGGGTGAACGATGCTCCTTTTCAGGAGAGGCAGACTCTCAGGGCTCACACACACACACACACACACACACCCATTAGAAAATATGCATTTAACCCTTGCTGCTTCTTTCCTATTGCTGAACACCGAAGGAGGAGCTGAGAGTCTGAGGTAAAGAGGTGACCTGGCAGGTTTCGAATCTACTTTGTCCTGAAAGGGTATAAATTGTGTCATTCTCAAAGTCCGTTTCTGTCCTGGAGTCAACGGGAAGCAAAGAATTTCTGTTTCCTGTTGATCCGCTTTTTTTTTTTTTTTTTTTTTGAGCTGGAGTTCACCCTCTGCCACACAGGCTGGAGTACAGTGGCACGATCACAGCTCACTGTAGCCTCAACCTCCTGGGCTCAGGCAATCCTTCTGCCTCAGCCTCCCGAATAGCTGGGACTACAGGTGTTCACCACCATGCGGGGCTCATTTTTTAAAAAAATTTTCTGTAGAGGTGGGGTCTCGCCATATTTCCTAGGCTGGTTTTGAACTCCTGGGTTCAAGCAGTCCTCCCACCTTGGCCTCCCAAAGTGCTGGGGTTTACAGGCGTGAGCCACTGTGCCTGGGAACTATTTTAGTAAACTAAATGATGCAAGTATATTTATCACAAAGTAGACATTTCTTTACTCATTCCGCTGTTGAAGAACACCTGGGCTGCTTCCAGTTTGGGGCTGTTATGAGGAAAGCTGCTGTGAACACTCTTTTTGTTTGTCGTTTGTTTTTCGAGTTGCGATCTCGCTGTATCACCCAGCCTGGAGTGCAGAGGCACAATCACGGTTCACCACAGCCTCGACCTCCTGGGCTCAGGCAATCCTCCCACCTCAGCCTCCTGAGTAGCTGGGACTACAGGCACACGTCACCACGTGCGGCTAATGTTTTGATTTTCGTTTTTGGCAGAGGTGAGGACTTGCTATGTTGCCCAGGCTGGTCTTCAACTCCTCAAGCGTCCTCCCGCCTTGGCCTCCCAGGGTGCTGGAATCACCAGCGTGAGCCGCCGCACCTGGCTGTGCACCGCCTTGAACATGACTTTGGTGAACATCTGTCTACAGATTTCTAGGGTAGGCCTGGGCCTCCCTGGGGTCAAGGCGGGACCTGCCTCACTCTTCTGAATGCTGTCTCTGTTCTCATGGGCTCCCCGTAGCAGGCGCAAGCGCCCACATGCGTTGCCCTTGACGCTTCATCAGCGTCTCGACCTCGGCGTGTCCCACCCCGGAGCCGCCGA
>NW_007248777.1:254703-256038 GCF_000164805.1 Carlito syrichta
TTTTTTTTTTTTTTTTTTTTTTTTTTTTTTTTTTTTAACCGAGGTGTCTTTCTCATACACTGTTCCTGCCAAACCCCATTATCGGTCCTTTGTGTTTCCTTCGAAGATATTTTATGCACATGCTGGCAAACGGGAATACATTCTTTTCCTCCCCAGCCCCCAAATGTCCCCAGCGTGCCTGTGCCGTGCACGTGGTCCTCCATGGTAGCCGTTTGCCCAGGGAGCCCCGAGGGGCTTTGCTTACGGCTCACACCCCACTGCCACCACCTTCCTCACCACGGAACCTCCCCCTTGGCTTCCCAAAGCGCCGGGATTACAGGCATGAGCCACCAAGCACAGCCTCATCATGGGAACATTTTTACAGTCTGAAGTTATAAAAGGTTTATACCAGGCTTATTCTACTAAATCTGTGAATTCCCTTTATATGTTTAGATCTGTTATCCATTCGAAATCTGTCCTGGTTTAGATATGAAGTAGGGTTCAACTCAGTTTTTTTTCCCCTCAATGGTTACCTGGGAAACCTCTCATCTCAGTTTGAAAGTCACCCGTGGCTGGGCGCGGTGGCTCATGCCTGTAATCCTAGCACTTTGGAAGACCAAGGCAAGAAGACTGCCTGAGCCCAGGAGGTTGAGGCCAGCCTGGGCAACATGGCAAGACCTTGTCTCCCCAATAAAATAAGGTTTTTTAAAAATTAGCCAGGCATGGCGTCACACACCTGTAGTCCCAGCTACTTGGGAGACTGATGCAGAAGGATCACCTGAGCCCAGCAGGTCGAGGTCGTGTTACCAGCAGCGATCGTGTCAGCGCATGCCAGCCTGGGTGACAGTGAGACTCCGACTCAGAAAAAAGCAAGTCACCCGCTCTCTGACCCCTCTATTCAAAGTTTTCTATCTCAGTCTTTTGTGTCTTTCATAGAATGTACTGCAACTGGTAACTTTTAAGACATTTTAAAATTTGCCTCGCCGGGCGTGGTGGCTCATGCCTGTCATCCCAGCACTGTGGGAGGCGAGAGGATAGGCTGAGCTCAGAGATTCAAGCCCAGCTGGGGCAACTTGGTGAAACCTCGTCTCTACAACAAATGAGAAGGTTGGTTGGACATGGTGGTGTGCGCCCGTAGTTCCAGCTACTCGGGAGGCGGCGCGGAAGGAGCCCCGGGGCCCAGCAGGTCGAGGCTCGGTGGCCGGGAGCGGCCGCGGCGCTCCGGTCTGGGCCACGGAGTGAGACTCCGACTCGCTACCAAAAGGTATCTGCCGCTTCGCCCCCCAGGAGGACGTCAGCCCCTTGAGCGCGAGGACCAGCAGGAGGCCTTCACCGCGGTCGCCGCGCCGGCGCCGG
>NW_007248777.1:256519-263449 GCF_000164805.1 Carlito syrichta
CCTAAAAAATTAAGACACCGAGTTTCAGGGTTTTTCAAATGTAGGGCGTAAGAAGACAGAAAAGGCCAGATGACCCTTACTGACAGTCTTAAAATTACAGGTCACGCTTGTGATGGTTTTTTAAAAAGTGAAACCATTCAGAGAGGCTCAAAAAATATCGCTCAGATACGTCGTGTCATTTCCAAAGTCAGGGGATTAAAATAGTTAACTTTTATTTTCCTTTAAGCTCACAAAGACCCCAGACAGGCACCTATGAACATTTTCCTGGGGCTACTTCTAGAAAATTTTGACGCCTATCCAAGAATACTTTTATGGCACGTTAAAATATTGTTTCACTTTTTTTTGGGGTAGAGGCAGGGTCTCACTATGTTGTCCAGGCTGGTCTTGAACTCTTGGGCTCAAGCGACCCTCCTGCCTCGGCCTCCCAAAGTGCTGGGATTACAAGCCTGAACCACTCCGCCTGGCCTGTTTCCCTTTTAAGTTACAAAAATGATTATACTATGCATGCTGTTCTGTTCCTTCCTTTTTCATTTAATAATATCCTGGACCAATGACTCGACAGAAAAATGGACAAGGGGTGTGAAAACACGCAGTTCTCAGAAAAGGAAATACAAATAGCTCATAAACATATGAAAGGATGTTTGACTTCCTTTATAATAAGAAACATGCAAATTAAAGGTACATCGAGAGATCCTTTCTCACCTATCAGATTGGCAGAAGTCCCGAAGGCTGATAACACACCACGCTGGCGAGGCTGCGGGCGGGAAAGCGCACTTGTGCCTGGCTGGCGGAGGTCGGAGGTGGAGATCGGTAGAGTCCTACAGAGGGGCATGTGACCATATCTGTCAAGGTGACACGCGTGTCCTGGCTTCTGAAGGTGCGTCCTTCAGATGTCCTTGCTTGAGGACACAACACGTGCCTGGAGCCATGTTTAGGGTGGAGGCTTGGCATCCACCTGGGAGGGCAGAGGCCTGTTGTCTCATGCCCTGCTGGGTTGCCAGCCCCTGGGACTGTCCTGTGACACCATAGGTATCACCAAGTCCACACTTGCCCTCTGTCCGCCTGCTCTCCTGCCTTCCTTGGGTCGGGAGGAAGCTGCTTCCAGGCCTGGTCCTGAAAAATTCCACGTGAGGCCAGGCGCTGTGGCTCACGTCTGGAATCCCGGCATTTTGGGAAGCCCAGACGGGAGGATCGCTTGAGCCTAGGAGTTTGAGACCAGCCTGGGCAACATAGCCAGATCCTGTTTCTAACAAAATAAAATAATTAGCCAGGCATGGTGGCAAGCAGGTGGTCCAGGCTTCTTAGGAGGCTTGTGGGAGGATCCCTGGAGCCCAGCAGCTGGAGGCTGCAGTGAGCTATGACTGCATCACTGTACTACAGTCTGGGAGACAAAGTGAGACCCTGCCTCAAAAAAAAAGAAAACAATTCCATGTGCCCCTCTAGCTCTCTCTTTTTTTTTTTGTTTATTTTTTTGGGGTTTTTTTTTTTTTTTGAGTTGGAGTCTCACTCTGTCGCCCAGACTGGAGTGCAGTGACCGCTCCCGGCCACCGCGGCCTCGACCTGCTAGGCTCCAGCGATCCTTCCGCCTCAGCCTTCCACGTGGCTGGAACTACAGGCGCGCGCTACCACGCCCGGCTGATTTTTTGATTTATTGTAGAGATGAGGTCTCGCCAAGTTGCCCAGGTGGGTCACAAATCTTTATCTGAGTCAGGGTCTTTCTCTGTTACCCAGGCTGGAGTGCAGGGCCACAGTCATGGCTCACTGCAGCCTCAGCCCCCCAGGCTCAGGCAATTCTCCCACCTCAACCTCCCAAGTAGCTGGGACGACAGGCACATGCCACCACACCTGGCTAATTTTTTAAAAAAATTTTTGTTGAGAAGAAGTCTCTCTCTGTTGCCCAGGTTGGTCTTGAACTCCTGGGCCCAAGTGGTCCTCCCACCTCGGCCTCCCAAAGTGCTGAGACTACAGGTGTGAGCCATCGTGTCTGGCCCATATCTTCTTTTAGATGGTCTTAAGCAGCGGCCCTCAACTTCTGGGGCATCAGGGACCGGTTTCACGGAAGGCAGTTTTTCCACGGATGAGGGGCAGGGAGTGGTTTGGGGATGATTTGAGCACATCACGCTCATTGTGTCCTTCATTTCTATTGTTATCACATTGTAATATATAAGGAAGTAATCACACAATTCATCACAACGCAGAATTAGTGAGAGCCCTGAGCCTGTTTTCTGCAACTAGACGGGCCCACCTGGGAGTGATGGGAGACAGCGCCAGCATCACCGCCTCAGCTCCGCCCTAGGTCATCGGGCATCAGTTTCTCCTAAGGAGCGTGCCACCTGGATCCCTCACACGCACAGTTTACAATAGGGTTCGCGCTTCTATGAGAATCTTTTTTTTTTTTTGAGTTGGAGTCTCCCTCTGTCGCCCCGACTGGAGTGCAGCAGCCGCTCCTGGCCACCGCAGCCTCCACCTGCTGGGCTCCGGCGATCCTTCCGCCTCAGCCTTCCGAGTAGCTGGAATTACAGGCGCACGCTACCACGCCCGGCTGATTTTTTGATTGATTGTAGAGATGAGGTCTCGCCAAGTTGCCCAGGCGGGTCCCGACTATGAGAATCTAATGCCACCACCGACCCGACATAAGGCACGCGACGGGGAGAGACTGTAAATACAGATGAAGCTTAGCTCACTCGCCCGCCGCTCACCTCCTGCTGTGTGACCCGGTTCCCAACAGGTTACGAATCATGGTCCAGGGGGACCCCTGGCCTTGAGTACTTGTTGAACGAGAATAAACTGATCTAAGTGAATCAAACCTGTATACTTTTTTCTGATTAAAAAAAAAGGAAGAAAGAGGCCAGACGCGGTGGCCCCAGCCTGTCATCCCAGCACCTTGGGAGGCCGAGGCGAGAGGATTACCTGAGCTCAGGGATTCGAGACCAGCCTGAGGAACTTGGCAAGACCACAACTCTACAATAAATCAAAAAATTAGCCAGGCATGGTAGCATGTGCCTGTAATTCCAGCTACTTGGAAGGCTGAGACGGAAGGATGGCCGGAGCCCAGCAGGTCGAGGCTGGGGTGGCCGTGAGTGTGACACTGCACTCCAGCCCCGGCAACAGAGTGAGACTCCGACTTGGGGTAAAAAAGAAGAAAAGAAAGGAAGGAGGAGGAAGCAGAGAGGAGGAAGACTTATTTATGTACACACACCATGGAATTTCCCAAGCCAGATCAACTTCGTTAGAGGTGTATTGTTTAGGAAGCAATTTCATCTATGAGGTCCAGAGACGTACAGTAAGAGACTGAAGATGACAGAAATGGGTCTTTTGCCCAGAAGCCTGAGCTAGGGTGGCGCTTCTGTGCCAGAAGGTTATCAGGGGCTCAGGCCCCAACTGTGGCCCCACACTTACGGCGTGTGGTCCTCGTTCCACGTTCAGTGGCTGCCGGCTGTGCTTGGGCTCCCAGTTCTGTCCACATCTCACGGACCATCCCCCGTCACATGACTGCTCCTTGCTGCAAGGGAGGATGGGAGATGTAGTCTTTATTCTGACCGGCCACGTGTGCCAGGGAGCACCGGGCACCATGGAAGGGGAGACGCACGCTGGACTCGGCTCTCAGCCTCGCCCACCGGAGGCTTCTGAAAGTGCTCAGAACATCGATTTTGGAACAAGACAGACGACTCGTTCCCGGCAACAGCCCCGTGCCATATGGTTTCAGAATTTTCACGGACCGTGACTACCTGCCTCAGGGGGCCCATTTGGTGTGGTCTTGGGGCCCGTGGCACGCCTCGTGGTTATGTAATACCCCAGGCACACGGGGAACTCTCAGACTAGTCAGCGGCCACAGATGAGAGCCAACGATGTTTATTTTTAAATTTCTTCTCCAGGGTATTGTCAGTGTCAGAAGCGAGGTTAATATTTTACTGATTATGCAAGAAGTGACATATGGAAAACGACGATTTCTCTTGGCTCCAGACTTTGCGTGTGTTCGGTCTGTGGCTATGCGGGTGTCAGAGGTGGCCTGGGCCCCGACCCCTTCTTCTAGCTCTGTCTTTGGTAGGGCCAGAGCCCCCCACCTGGCCCAACCCTCCCACCTGCATGTGACGCACTCTCAGGCGAGGAAAGCAGGCCCTCCTTCGCCACAGGCCCGTGCTGAGTCCTGGGAGCCCTGAGAGGAGAGCGCTTCCCTTTCTGTGGGGGTGACTTTGTCTCCACCTTCCCAGCACCCGCTTCCGGTGTCTCTGATAACAGCATCATGGCGTTTGAGGAGAACACTCCCGGCTCGCCACCAGTCCCTCGGGCCCCGACACCTGCCACGGACGAGAGCCAATTTATATTGGATTTATAGATGGGCGCCTGCCCAGACCCAGCCGATCTGTGTGTTCCTTTCCAAGGACTCAGTTCTGAACTTTTTTCAGAACTGGGAAAGGGTCGTTTGTTCAGCCGGGTGGAAGCTGGCGCAAAACAGGCCTAGAGCTGCTGCTGTCTAGCTTGGCCACGGTCCCGTCATTCCTTCATTCGGCAAACACTTCCTGAGCACCTGCCATGTGCCAAGCAGTGTTCTAGGCACTGGGGCCACCAAGTGAGAAAAAAAAGGGACCAGGCACGGTGGCTCACGTATGTCATCCCAGCGCTTTGGGAGGCAGAGGCAAGAGGACTGTCTGAGCCCAGGTGGTTGAGACCCGCCTGGGCAACTTGGCGAGACCTCGTCTCTATAATAGATTAAAAAATTAGCCAGGTGTGGTGGCACACGCCTGTAGTTCCAGCTACTCGGAAGGCTGAGGCGGAAGGATCGCCGGAGCCCAGCAGGTCGAGGCCGCGGTGGCCGGGAGCGTGCCACTGCACTCCAGCCTGGGAGACAGAGCGAGACTCCAACTCAAAAAAAGAAGAAAAAAAGGACAAAATTCTTTTCTTTAAGGAGCTGACATTCTAATGGGGGAGGGATTCAAACAATAACAAATAAATGTGTCGTGGGGACAGGAAGAGGTAGGTGATTTGGGGCAAAAACCAAACCAAAACAACAACAAACCCAAGCAGGATAAGGGGCAGGGGTCCACAGGAATGTGGGACTCACTTCCTCTAAGAAGGAAGCGGCATGTAAGCAGGGACCTGAGAGACGGAGGGAATCGCCGTGCTCCCGTCTCAGGGAAACGGCATTCCAGATGGAGGGAATAGCAGGTGCAAAGGCCCTGGGGCAAGAGCACCCTTGACTAGTGTGAACAGCAACCAAGAAGTTGGCATGACTGGAGCAGAGAGCACGGGGGCGAGAAGGAGGCAGGGCTGAATGGACCGTGAGAGGCTGAGTTGGCCCGGGCAAAGAGTGTGGACTTCACCCCGGGGGCACGAGGGAGGCCTCAAAGAGGTGGGGGGAGGGCCGGAGCCTGATCAGATCTGTGTGTCAGAAAACACACTCTGGCTGCACGGCGAGAGCCAGACTGGAGAGCTGGAAATGTGAGTTGAACAGTGTGCCGGGCTCGGAGAGGAGCCGTGGGCAACCTGGAGGGACAATTTTCATAGTCAAAACTCTGGACCTTGGGCTGGGTGTGGTGGCTCACACCTGTGATCCCAGCACTCTGGGAGGTTGGGGTGGGAGGATCACTTAAAGCCTGGAGTTTGAGACCAGCCTGGGAAACAGCAAAGCCCCATCTCTACAAAACCAAACAAAAACCCGAATAAAACCAATTCTGGGCTGGTCTTTTTAAACCTCGGTCACCCAACTGCTCCCCCTGTTTTCCGCACAATTCTCTACTTAATGTTTTTCTTTAAATAAACACATTTATTTGACTTAAGTATCTTTATTTACTTTTAAACAGCTTTTTAAAATAAACCTGGAAGTTTGTTTATTTTGAGTCAGAGTCTCACTCTGTCGCTCAGGCTGGAGGGCAGTGGCACAATCACGGCTTGCTGCAACCTCAACCTGCTGGGCTCAGGGAATCCTTCCGCCTCACCCTCCCAAGTAGCTGGGATTCCAGGAGTGAGCCTCCATGCCTGACTAATTTTTTGTTTTAAGAGAAAAAGGTCTCTCCACATTGCCCAGGCTGGTCTCGAAGTCTTGGACTCAAGCAATCTTCCCACTCTGCCTCCCAAAGTGCTGGGATGACAGATGTGAGCCACCGCTCCCAGCTTATTTTTAATCTCTGCTGTTTCAGCCAACTCAGGCTGTGTTTTGCTGCAATAACAAACAGCCCCAGAATCCCAGTAGGTTTTCACCGGGAAGGTTTCTCTCTCCTCGACACTGAAAACGTGAATTCTCAATTGCTTTCTCACAGCGGGCTGGTTGTGGGTCAGCCGCGGCTCTGGCCACTGTGTCATCTTTGCCCTGTTCCAGGTTGAAGGTGCTGCCCGTCCCTGGGGCAGGCCATTCTGGTGGCAGAGTGACCTGCAGGATGGCTCCCAAGGCTGCTTCGTGGAAGCTTAGCTCACATTCTGCCGGCCAAAGGATGTCGCACGGCCTGACTTCCGTAGGGAGGTCCCGGGGAACGGCCCCTGGGATGAATACGCTGACAGTCCCAGGGTCACATCTTCTGGAAATGGGGACCCGTCATCTCCCGCGATGGGAGGTGATGGCTATGCCACCTGCCGTCTACGGGACACCAGCAGCCCTGGTCATCAGTAGACGGTGACGCAGCCAGGAAGATCATGGAAAAGTGGAGCTTGACTCCACTCTGGCAAACAAGTGGCTTTGGAGGGCGCCACGTGGGAGGTCCGTTCTTGAGGAAAAAGTCCACAAGGAGCTGGGCCAGCGTCTGTGGTGGGAGGGACACGTGTCAGCCTGAGAGGGGCCAGTGCTGTCTGACGGCGGGTGTCGTGCCCCGAGGCTCTTCTCGCCAGGCCCCGGCCCTTGGCCTGGACTTGGGAGTCTGCGCTCTTGGCCGGCTCCAGGGAGGGACGGGGCTTCCGCCGGAGGGTGAGGACGAGGGCCGCCGGCCAGACAGCTTCGTG
>NW_007248777.1:263947-264832 GCF_000164805.1 Carlito syrichta
CGTGGCCCCCGAGGAGGGCGGCGGGAACCTGAGCCCGGATCGCAGCCGAGCAGGCGCGTGGCGGCGGCCGTGTGCGGGCCGCTCCCTCCCTTCCCCCTCCCTCCTTTCTTCTTTTCTCTCTGTCGCCCAGGCTGGAGGCCGCGGCACGGCCACAGCTCACCTCGGCCTCAGCCTCCTGGACTCAGGCGATCCTCGCGCCCCAGCCTCCCAGATAGCGGGGACTCCAGGCACCCCACCAGGCCGCCGAGTCTTTGGATGCTTTGCAGAGACAGGCCTCGCTGTGCTGCACAGGCGGGTCTCAAGCCCCTGGGCTCAAGCAGTCTGCCCGCCTCGGCCTCCCACAGTGCGGGGATTTACAGGCATGAGCCGCCATGCCTGGCCTCACTTTTTCATAGAATGTATTTCTTTTTCTTTCTTAAATGTCTTGGGTTGGAATCTCCTTCTGTCACCCAGGCCGGAGTGCGTTGGCACGCTCATGGCCATCGCAGCCTCGACCGGCCGGACTCAGGCGGTCCTTCCGCCTCAGCCTTCCGAGTAGCTGGAACCACAGGCACGCACCGCCACACCCAGCTAATTTTTTGATTTATTGTAGAGACAAGGTCTTGCCAAGTTGCCCAGGCGGGTCTCGAACCCACGGGCTCAGGCAATCCTCTGGCTTCTGCCTCCCAAAATGCCGGGATGACAGGCGTGAGGCACTGCACCCGGCCGTAGGATGTATTTCCAATGGTCTGACCTCAAACTATAATTTTCTTGGCAATGAAAATCACCTAGCTGTTTGGGGAAATGTTTGTGTTTTTTGTCTTTTTTTTCCTTTGGCGGAGAAGTTAGTTTTCCTCTGACTGCTGGGAAGCACCAAGGAGTTTACCTTAAAACATATATATATAT
>NW_007248777.1:264852-265528 GCF_000164805.1 Carlito syrichta
GCAATCCACTCACCTCGGCCTCCTGAAGTGCTGGGATTACAGGCTGAGCCACCGAGCCCGGCCTTAAAACGTGTTTTGAATCGCCCAACTCTACCTTGGGCATCATCATCACAGAGACATATTTTTGAGGCAAGGCCTTGCTCTGTCGCCCAGGCTGGGGTGCAATCATAGCTCACGGCAGCCTCGACCTCCTGGGCTCAGGCAATCCTCCCTCCTGGGCCTCCTGAATAACTGGGACTGCAGGTGCACGCCACCACAGCCACATCATTTATTTCTCTCTTTTTGGAGACAGGGTTTCAGCATGTGGCCCAGACCGGTCTTGCCTTCTTGGCCTGGAAGGCACCTCCCACCTCTGCCTCTCTGAGGTGTCGCCTTGAAATCTCAAAACCCGTTTAAGTGCAAAGAACAAGAGAAAAGTCACCTTTCATTCACACCGGCCACCCCGCGAGACGCGCTGCCGACCCTCTGGAGCATGGCTTCCCGGCACCGTCTTCTCTTCCCCACCTTTCAACACACGACAGACTTTGAAAAGATTAGTGAGAGCCGGGCTCGGGGCTCAGCCTGTCCCCCCGCGCCTTTGGGAGGCCGAGGGGAGCGGGTGGCCTGAGCCCGCGGGTTCGAGACCCGCCCGGGCCGCGAGACCTCGTCTCTACCAGAAATCCAAACATCAGCCGGG
>NW_007248777.1:266107-267806 GCF_000164805.1 Carlito syrichta
GTCTGCTTCTTGTTAAACAGCGTTTTTTCAAAACAAAGACATCAGGTGAGAGCTTAGAAATTCCAAAAGATGCCCGGAAGCCGCGTGGGTGTTTTCTCTGGTGGCAAAGCGTTCGTGTCCCGTGTCTGTCTTTCTGCTGGAAAGTTGTCTTTTTATTGATCTTCAAGCGCTCTTTACATAGGAAGAAAATGAAGTCACTGTTTCTCATATGTTTTGCAGACATAGGCTTTTTTGTTTCTGCTTTTTGAGTGGGAGTCTCACTCTGTCGCCCAGGTTGGAGGGCAGTGACACGCTCCCGGCCACCGCAGCCTCGCGCTGCTGGGCTCCGGCGACCCTTCCGCCTCAGCCTTCCCAGTAGCTGGAACTACATACACCACCACGCCCGGCTAATCTTTTTTTTTTTTTAATGTATTGTAGAGACAAGGTCTCGCCAAGTTGCCCAGGCGGGTCTCGAACTCCTGGGCTCAGACAATCCTCACGCCTCAGCCTCCCAAAGTGCCGGGATGACAGGTATGCGCCACCATGCCCAGCAAACATACATGTCGTAGAAATAGAGACATAGAAAGCAAAAGTGGGAGCCCATCAGCCGCTGTGTTTCTGAGGCCTGTGGACATTTGACGGGCGATCATGGCTCTCTCTCGCTCTCTCTCTCCATATCTGGCAGTACGTCCTTGCAGCAAAATTATTTCTTGCAAGCCCACTCTGGGAGCCTGGGAGGTTCATCAGCGCGGATGAGGCCCCGAGGCACCGGGTGGCCCACCCGGTTATGGGGTTTCCTTGCTCGGGTCCACCCAGCACTGTGCAGGCAGGGGCACCCATCCGGTTTTACAGATGAGCAACCTGAGGCCCAGTGCTGTCATCGGATTGCCCGCGCCTCCCGGCTGCCAGCGAAAGCTCTGGGATGCGGACCGCGGCGATCCGCCCCTAGACGCGGACAGCCGGCCTTCCCAGGGAGCCTGGCTGGCGGACCGTCCCAGGAGAGTCCCCATCCTCCCCACCCCCACTCCAGGCTGGCAGGGGCCAGGCCGCCAGGGGGCGTGAGGGACCCATGCCTCGCCGGGCGAGTAGGGGCTGGGAGCCGGCTGGGTCCAGGCACCCCGGCCGCACCCGGGCGGCCTCTTCGGCCCGGCCTCCCTCAGGGACCCCCGACATCGGCCAGCCGGGCCCCTGGGGCACTTGGGCCCGCGGACCTGGGTGCCCCGGCTCCTGCACTTCGGACCCTGGGCAGAACTGCCTTCCGCTGTGGGGTCGTCGCGCGGCGGGCGTCGAACAGGACCCCGGGCCTCCACCCGGCAGGGCCTCCACCCCACCCTGCCCACACGTTTCCCGTGGCCCCTGGCTGAGAGCTGGTGCCGCAGACCCTCAGAGCTGGGCTGGCCCCTGCAGGACCGAGGCCCGGCAGAAGGCCGTCACCGCTCACAGCCAGGGAGCCTTTCGCAGGGAGGCTGGGGACGCCCTGGGAGCCGGGACGGCACCCCCTCTGCCTTACAGAGCAGGAGGCCCAGAGAGGGTCAGGGACTCGCACGAGGCCACACAGCCTGTGCATGGCAGACCTGGGCTTGGACCTTCCACTTGCATAAAGAATATGCCCAGCCGGGCTCGGTGGCTCAGCCTGTCATCCCGCGCCTTTGGGAGGCTGAGGTGAGTGGATGGCCTGAGCCCGCGGGTTCGAGACCCGCCTGGGCAACTTGGCGAGACC
>NW_007248777.1:267826-280422 GCF_000164805.1 Carlito syrichta
GGAGCCCAGCAGGCGAGGCTGCGGGGGCCGGGAGCGGCCACTGCGCTCCAGTCTGGGCGACTGAGTGAAACTCCGACTCAAAAAAAAAGAAAAAAAAAGAATATGCCCTTCCGGTTTCCTCTCTCCCTCTTTTCATTCCCCCCTTGTGCCGAAGGGCCGGGTGAAAGAGACTTTTCATTTTTCTTATCATCGTACTGGCCGGACACGGTGGCTCATGCCCGTAACCCCAACACTTTGGGAGGCCGAGTTGAGCCCAGGAGTTTGAGACCAGCCTGGGCAAAACAGCAAGACCTCATCACCACATAAAAATAAAAAACCAGCTGAGTATGGGGGCGTGTGCCTGCAGTCCCAGCTACTTGGGAGACCGAGACAGGAGGATCACCTGAGCCCAGGAGGTCAAGGCTGTGGTGAGCCGTGATTGCGCCACTGCACTCCAGCCTGGGCGACGGAGCAAGACGGAACAAGATCAAATGAAAATTAAATGAAAATATGTCGTTGTTCCGTGAGAAAAACACCAGCACAAAGCGCCATGATAAATGACAACTGGCTTCAGCTCGACAACAGAGAGACATTGGGGAGTGGTGGGGACTGAGGTGTCCCAGAGGGCTCGGCCCGTCAGATCTGGCAGATGGTTTCCCGGTATGTGCACTCACCCCGTTTTGCAAGAGAAACCAGAAATCTAGATTTTTAATGTGAAATTTCCTAATTTTTAAATAATGGCAATGAGTTTAAAAAATTGAAATCCCTGTGAAGACCAAACAGAACGTGTCTGGAGCCCAGCGTAGCCTGAGAACTGCCCATCTGAAGCCTTTCCGAAAGGCACATTCGGTGTCCAGGAGCAAGCCCTTCTGTCCCCCGCGTCTCCGCGTCTTTCATCGTTGTGTGGTTTGTCGGCGCTTCCGTGTCTCCAGTCACCCACGCGCGCCATGCATGCTTTCCACCCATGAATTCGTTAGTTCATCCACCCACCCGCCCGCCCATCCGTCTGTCCCCCTGTCCGTCTGTCCGTCCGTCTGTCCTTCCAACCGTCCACTGACCATCCATCCCTCCCACCCCTACCCACCCACCCACCCATCCGTCCATCCACCCACTGATCCATCCGTCTGTCCATCTGTCAGACCATTTGTCTCCCTCCGTCCGTCCAGCCAGCCAGCCGGCCACTCCATCCGTCCGTCTGGCCGTCGACCCATCCACCCACCGGCCCGCTCATCCACCCTCCCATCCTGCGTCCATCCATTTACTCAACCGCCACCATCGGGCCCTTGTAGGGGCTAGGCCCTAGGCCGGGTGCTGGGGACACAGGGAAGACTGTGACCCAATGCCTGGCCTCTGGAAGCCCACCGTCAGCTTCGTGGGAGGGAGAAGGTGCCCAGCCACCAAGTGGTGTTCACGTCCAACTCTGCCACGTGCTGGCCCAGGCAACCCCGGGCACGCGATTCCGCTTTGGAGCCTCAGCCTCCCCTTCTGTGAAACAGGCCTGCCAACAGTCACTGACGTCTTGCTTGCCGACAGGGGTCGGATCTGGTGAGCGGAGAGGACGTGCGGCCGGGCCCCTGCTCACAGGCACTGTGGCGTGGCACGTCGGCTGGCTGTGGCATCAGGCCAGGTGGCCGGCTCTGTCTGGGGTCGCAGAGGCTTTCTGGGGTGGCGGCCGCCAAGGTCGTTCCGCCATGGCCCAGGTTGGGAGAGGGGCTGCCCTGTCATGGGTGCCCAGCGTTCCCGATGGTCCATGCCACCCCCGCCTGGCACACACGGCCCCCCCGCTTGCCTCGCTCCCGCAGGGCAGCTCCTTCTCGGACGCCCGGCCCCACGCTGCCCCCGCGTGCCTGCGCCCCCGTCTGTGGGAAAGCTCTGGGACAGAAAGGGCTTGCGGGCCTTTCTCCTCACGTTGTGCTATTTTTCTCCACTTGAATGGAAACCACGCTTATTAACGAAGATCGGAACAGGAAAACACATCAAACGGAGGAAGAAAACTTATTTTCTGTGGCCTCTTTCGAACACAACCGCCCGAAACAGTCCGATCTTTCTTTCTAGGCCAGGGTGCTGGGTGTGTGTCTGCACGGTTGTAAATCACACCACTCAGCTCAGGGTTGTGCACAAAAACTTTCCATGACGAAGGGTCCCGGATGGCCGAGGGCTCGTCGTGTGGCTCCCCTCACCCTGGCCACACCGTGAGAGGGCTCGGCTGGGGCTGCCCTGCGCCCAGCGGGATGCCACGCGTGGCCCTCAGTGCTGGGTGGGCTCTGCACATCCGGCTCGAGCTCCAAGCCCTTCTCCGCCTGGCCACACACCGCACAGGACTTCGATGCGGGCTGTGCCGTCCTCCCTGTGAGATGCACCTTGTGCTGGGCACTCCTGTCCGGCCACCAGCCGGGGCCCTCGGAGGCTGCCCGTTCGAAAAGCACTCCCCACCACCGAGGTGTCCGGCTCACGTAGGGCGATGGCTGCGGCTGAGACCCCCTGGGCGCAAGCGTCCCTTGCATTCCCCACCCCGTCTGCAGGCGGGTATTGAAAGCTGAGATCGCGTCTCCACCACACGCCCGGTGCGCACCTCCTGTGGTCCCCGGGAGAGGGAGACAGGTGTATTGACACTGCAGGTGTTCACCGAGCACAGGCTCTGTGCCAGGCACCGTTCTGAGCGCGTGCACGAAGGTGCCTCTTCCTTGCCTCTGCCCTGAGAGGGAGGTGCCGTGGCTGTGCCCGCTTTCCGGATGAGAAAACGGAGGCCCAAGGATGCACAGCTAAGAGGCCGAGCCAGCGTCAGAATCCAGCCAGCTCAGCCACAGAGCCTGGGCTCCAGCTACACTGGGTGTCTCTGGGTCACCCACCAACGAGCGACCTCAATCCAGCATGACCGACACTGGGTCGGGGAGTGTACAAGAGCATGTGACAATCCCAAAGAGGCTGACCCCTCCAGGGGGCATCGAGGAGGGCTTCCTGGAGGAGGAGGTACCATCTCGGCGGAAAGCTGGGGAGGAAGGGGAGGCGGGAGGTGAGGCCCTGTGGGTTGAGGGAGCAGCCTATGATTCGGGGACCCGGGGCAGGCACGGGGTGTCGCTAAGCTGGCGTCAGTGACCTTACTGGGAGAGGCAGGTGGATGGGGTCACTGAGGCCGTGGGCCCTGGGAGTCTCGGGAAACCCCCAAAGGGGTTTAAGCCGAGACATGGTGTGACGGGTGAGGACGTCCCCACGCCAGGCAGGGCAGTGCCCCCTGGCCCCGGCCTGGCTGACCCTCCATGGCACCAGCACCTGGACACTTTGCCTGTTCATCCCCGCTCTGCCCCAGATAAAGTTCTAGAGGTGGGAATCTGGGCTGATCTGCTCCCATCTGTGGCTTCGATTAGCGCCGGGCGGGCGGAGCCTGGAACAAGGTGACAGTGGCCAGCACGTGGGGACACGGCGTGGAGCTCTATCCTCCTGTGGCCCCGGGCCTTCGGGGCCACGGCCTTGGGCTGAGCCCTGCCTTGGGGGGAAGCCAGGGGGCTGCACTGGCCCCAGCGTCCTGCGTGGTTCAGGGGAGGCCCTGTCTGAGATTTTCGGGCTGCTGGAAGGTCGCGGGGAGGCGGAGTGGAGCGGCGTCCATGCAGGCCGGCCTTCCCCTCCTCCGGCCCGCTGGGACCCAACACGCCGGAGCCCCCCTGCCGGACGGGAGTGCCCTGGGTGGGGCGTGGGCCTCCTTCCTCCTGGGGCGAGGCCTCAGGGTCACCGCTCTGCTGCTCCCAGCCAAGCCTGCTGCCTTATCAGCCCAAGCACTTGAGTCCAGGCAGCGAGGCCAAAGTCAATTTTGAAGAAGTCTTTAAAAGGCCAAAACACAAACACCAGTGAGGCGAGGTGGGGTGAGGGGTGAAGATGAGGCTGGGAGGGGTCCGCTCTCGTCCCTCCAACAGACGCGGGAGGACCCTTGGGAGCTTTCTGGGCCCAGAGGTTCGAGCAAGGGCTGTCCCCGCGGCACTGACAGCGGAGGTGGGAGCCTGGAGCCCCGAATGTCCACCAGCAAGGGGATGGGGACATACACAGAGCCTTCTGGCCTTCGGAAAGAACGGTTGCGATCCCAGCACTTTGGGAGGCCGAGGTAGGAGGAACGCTTGAAGCTAGGAGTGTGAGACCAGCCTGGGCAACATAGTAAGACCTCGTCTCTACAAAAAAAAAAAAAAAATTGGCCGGGCTCGGTGGCTCAGCCTGTAATCCCAGCTCTCTGGGAGGCCGAGGTGAATGGATTGCCTGAGCCTGCCGGTTCAAGACCTGCCTGGGCAACTTGGCGAGACCTCATCTCTATAATAAATCAAAAAATCAGCCAGGCAAAAAATACAGCGCATGCCTGTAATTCCGGCTACTCGGAAGGCGGAGGCGGAAGGATCGCCGGAGCCCAGCAGGTCGAGACTGCGGCGGCCGGGAGCGGCCACTGCACTCCAGTCTGGGCGACAGAGTGAGACTCCGACTCAAAAAAAAAAATTTTAATTAACCTGGTGTGGCCATGGCATGCACCTGTAGTCCCAGCTACTTGGGAGACGGAGGTGGGAGGATCGCTTGAGCCCAGGAGTTTGAGGTCACAGGGAGCTATGATCATGCCACTGCCCTCCAGCCTGGGTGGCAGAGCGGGAGGAACCTTGCCTCTGATAAATAAATAAATAAAAGAATGAGACCATGTGTTCTCTGGACTGCTCATGTATAATGCGTGCACCTTTCTGTGCGATTAAAATACACACACAGAAAAAAAAGGCAACCTCCCCGGTTCCCCTTTCACTGTGGGAGCTTTTCTGTCCTCTTAATAAATCATGCTTTAAAAAAAAAAATACATAGGCCAGGTTCGGTGGCTCAACCTGTCATCCCAGCACTTGGGGAGGCCAAGGCGAGTGGATTGCCTGAGTCCACGGGTTCGGGACCAGCCTGGGCAACTTTGTGAACCAGGCATGGGGGCATGTGCCTATAGCTTCCAGCTACTTGGAAGGCCGAGGCAGAAGGATCGCCGGAGCCTAGCAGGTGGACGCTGGGGTGGCCGTGAGCATGCCACTGCACTCCAGCCTGGGCGACAGAGTGAGACCCAACTCCAAAAAAAAAAAGTAGACACACACAACACATGATATGGAAAAATCTCTGAGGTTGACTGTAAAGTGGAAAAAAGCAAAAGTGAAGCTGGAAAGCAGTGTGTGCCATCAGCTCCTTGTTGCGTAAACAGGGAAGATGGGGCTGAACAACCCCACGTGCCTGTTTATGCATAGAAGGTTTCTGGGCCGGATGTGATGGCTCACACCTATAATCCCAGCACTGTGGGAGGCCGAGGCAGGAGGCTGGCTGGAGCCCAGAAGGTCGAGGCTGTGGTGAGCTGGGATTGTGCCACTGCACCCCAGCCTGGATGACAGAGTTCGACCCTGATTCAGGAACAAACAAAACACCAAAACAGAAAAGAAAGTTTCCAGAAGCATTTCCCAGGTGCCTGGACACACCAGCCGTGGGAGGCACAGAGTGGTGGTCAGTGTGGCGGGGGCGGAGCCAGCCAGAGAGGCGCAGAAGGCCCAGTGGCGGGTGGGCGGGGCTGACCTTGTGGTCCTGGGGGCGGGGTAAGACGGCCGCGTGAGGAGACCAAGGCTCAGAGGATTCAGCGGCTCGCCCAGGGTTTCACGGTTAACAGTGGCAGAGCCAGAACTCAGACCTGGGCTCCCGGCTTCACGCGTAGCCCACTTTCCATCCATGTGTCTCCAGATGCGGCAAAAACGTTACACACACGTTTCCCACAGCACAGCCATGCCCTGAGAACACCGTGCATGTATGTTTTTGGTTTTGTTTTTGTTTTTTGAGTTGGAGTCTCACTCCGTCGCCCAGAATGGAGTGCAGTGGCTGCTCCGGGCCACTGCAGCCTCGACCTGCTGGGCTCCGGCGATCCTTCCACCTCAGCCTTTCAAGTAGCTGGAACTACAGGCGCGCGCTAACATGCCCGGCTAATTTTTTTATTTATTGTAGAGATGAGGTCTCACCAAGTTGCCCAGGTGGGTCTCGAACCCGCGGGCTCAGGCAATCCACTCACCTCAGCCTCCCAAAGGCGCGGGATTACAGGCTGAGCCACCGAGCCCGGCGCATGTATGTTTCAATCGTGCAGAGAAGCGCACACACGAGGTCCGCGATGAAGTTCATGTGCTCATCCCAGAAAAAGTGCTCCAGACCTCACTGCTGAATGTCACCACGGTCATCCTCGAAGTCCTCCCCTTGAGAAGCCATGCACCGATGCCACATCCACCCACCAAAGCCATGCGGGAGCTCTTCTTCTGGAACAGCCATCAGAGCCTTGGTAGTAGTACCTTGATGTCCTGAATGTCAGCAGATGTCTTCCTTTCAATATTTCCTTCATCTTTGGGTAGAGAAAAAAATCCACCAGGGGCTGGAGCCGGGGATCGGGAAGGGCTTCCAAATAATGGCTGTGCGTACACAGCTGCCAACCTAAGTGCATGGTGGCAAGTCCATGACTTTATGGTCAGGCCGCAGCAAATCACGACCACAGCTCTGAGGGCCATTCCAGAAAAAGGGGTCCCACATGGCTTTGGCGGGTGGACTGGGTGCAGGCGTCGGCACCTAGTTCCCCAAAGGAGTGCTTTGAAGGTGACCATGGTGACATTCAGCAGCAAGAGACAGAACACATTTTCTGGGACGGTTCGCTTCCCTAATCGCCGGGCCTCGTATCATGGGCGAAGAGCTCAGTGGAGTCTCACCAAGTGGTCGAATCTGTGTGATCAGACCCTAGACGCACACAGGACGTTCCAGAAGCCCCCACCCCAGGGTTAGCTGAGGTTCTGATCCCAACCTTGAACTCCACATAAGCGGAATCTTCCCCGCCTGCTTCCCTCACTTACTTGCCTCCCGCCCACGAGACTCACAGGGCTCCAGGAGACTCAGCTGTGACCGTCAGGCTGAGAGTCGGCTGGCCTCGAACTCCTGGGCTCAGGCAGTCCTCCTGCCTCAGCCTCCCAAAGTGCTGGGATTACAGGCGAGAGCCACTGTGCCCGGCTGAAGCTGTTATCTGAAAAGAAAGAAGAAACAGATCATGAAGATGGAAGATACTGTCCTGGCCATCTCGAGGAAGCACGACCTGCCACTGTCATCTTCCTGTGCCTCAGTTTCCTCTTCTGTAAGATGGGGCGATTTAGTAACCAGATGAACTCACAGGTTTCTAGGGGAGTCACACAGGTGGCGCCCAAGAAAGGGCACCCAGCCGCGGGCGCACGGTGAGTGCTCGGTGGTGACAAGGACATAAACGGAGCTTGAGGAAATGTCCCGGGCAGCAGCGTGGGGTGCTCAGACTCCGCGTGTGGGTTCTGGAGCTAAACCCTCAGATCTGGCCCCTGGGTCCCCAGTGAGGCGCTTCCCACTCCTGGCCTCAGCTTCAGGGTCTGCAAAACGGAGCTAGCAATAGTGCCCGCCTCACATGCTGTGGTGACAATGAGATGAGTTAATGGCATGCTCGCGGCCACCCCAGGCTTGCAGCTGTGCCGAGGCACAGGGCAGTGCAGGATACAGTGGGTGCTAGATAGCTGCTGGCTGTTGCTCCCTCTGGCATTTTCTCTGGCTTCCTGGGGCTGCTTGGGTGGGCTGGATCCAGTGGAAGGACTGGGGCCAGATGGTCAAGGAGCCCACAGCCTGAAATGCCACCCGTTCCTCTGCGGAAGCTATTAGCGTGCCATTTACACTAGAAACAGATCTCTGTCTCTCTCTATCTCTGTCTCTGTCTCTCTCTCTGTTTCTGTCTCTCTCTGTCTCTCTCTGCTTCCCTCTGACTTTCTGTCTCCGTCTGTCTCTCTCTGTCTCTCTCTGTCAACCTCTCTCTGTCTCTCTCTGACTTTCTGTTTCTGTCTGTCTGTCTCTCTCTGTCTCTGTCTCCCTCTCTCCCCCCAGCTGCCCTTGTCCCTGGGAATTGGTGCAAGAATCCCCCTCAGATCCCAAAACCTGAGATGCACAAGTCCTGATCTGAAGCAGGGACGTCTCTGCCTATCACCCATGCACACCCCTGCTGGGCTTTGAATCACGTACAACACCCAAGATACAATAAGTGCTCTGGAAAATCGTTACTATATGGCTTAGGGAATAAAGACAAACCAGAAAAGAAAGGTTTTTCTCTTCGAATATGTTTGATGCATACAGTTGACCTCAGACACGAGGGCTGACTGCACACACACATAGTACGTAGCGTGGCTTTAAAAACTGAAAGGATAAGCCGGGCTCGGTGGCTCAGCCTGTAATCCCGCGCTTTTGGGAGGCTGAGGTGAGTGGATTACCTGAGCCTGCAGGTTCGAGACCCACCTGGGCAGGCAAGACCTCATCTCTACAATAAATCAAAAAATCAGTCAGGCGTGGTAGCGTGCGCCTGTAATTCCGGCTACTTGGAAGGCGGAGACAGAAGGATCTCTGGAGCCCAGTGGGTCGAGGCTGCAGTGGCCGGGAGTGGCCACTGCACTCCAGTCTGGGCAACGGAGTGAGACTCCAATTCAAAGAAAATTGAAAGGATAATGTTTTATGACACATGAGCATTACATGAAACCAAAAACTCCATGTCCATAAATAAAGTTTTATTGAGACACGGCCCAGGCCACTTGCGGATGCACTGTCTGGCCACGCCGAGAGGCCACATGGCCAACCATGCGGCCTGGCAGACCCCTGGGGGTGCACTGAGCGGTCCATGCGGGTCCATCTGCGGGATCCTGGCTCCCCCTGGCACGCTCCCCATGCCTTGCCCCCCCACCCCACACCAGCTCCTGGGGCCTCGGGTCCCTGCTGCACGGGCTGACCCGCTTCCTCCCGTCAACAAAGGCTCCCACGTGTCCTTACGCCACCGGGCCCTGGCTCATCCAGGTCTTATCATGGACGCCCACACTCCTGTTTAAATGAAAAGATTTCGTGTCTTAGGAAAGTCTGAGAATTCCTGACAAGGACAAGACGTCTCGAGGGGTCGCTCTGCTTCCTATTTATGTCATGTTCTCTCGGAAGTTGGATTTGTGGCAGCTTTGGGGGCGGGTGCAGGCCCAGCCAGGCCGTAGAGCCGCTGAGACGGAGGTGAGCTGCCGGAGAGGGCCTGGAGTCCAGATGCCTGCCCTTCCCGGCCGAGGGGGCTGGACCAGAGCTGAGCTCCGGGCTTTATTTGAATCATATTTGCAGATGATGCAGGAATCCTTGTGGGTGTTCATTTCCCCCCAGGGGGAGGTTGAAGGCAGCACACCTCGGAGAAGCTGGAAGAGATGCCGGCAGGATAACGTCGGGCAGCGTTTCCAACCCTGCCTGGGCCCGATCGTGACCGAATGAACTATCATTCACTTCACATTTGTCTTTGATGCCTATTTCCCCCACAAATTTTAAACATGGCTGTTTTATCCAGAGAAGGATAGCCATGAATTCATGTTCTGATGGCCACACTAACTAGATAGGTATTTTTTCAAATGCATTCAAATGCTACAAAATTTTTTTGAGTTGGAGTCTCACTCTGTCACCCAGGCTGGAGTGCCGTGGCACACTCACGGCCACCGCAGCCTCGACCTGCTGGGCTCAGGCAACCCTTCCGCTTTGGCCTTCCAAGGAGCTGGAACCACAGGTGTGTACTACCATGCCCAGTTAATTTTTTTTTATTGTAGAGATGAGATCTCACCAAGTTGCCCAGGCGGGTCTCGAACCTGCGGGCTCAGGCAGTCCTCTCGCCTCGGCCTCCCAAAGTTCTGGGATGACAGGCTTGAGCCACCATCGTGCCCAGTCAACAAATATTTTTAAAAACACACACAGCTCCATCCGTGCATCACTGGCAGTCATCACACACACCAGCCCTGTCGCCCGCTAACATCAGACACGGGGCTGTCTTGTTCAACTGCCACTTGTGCCTTCTCCTTCCAGCTGACAGAACCCTGACTTTGTTCAGCGGGCCGAACGCCCGGCCCCAGAGGAAAATCCACATTTGGTTTCAGCCAACCATGACCATCCCACTCTCCTGGACCTGTGCTTGTCCAGGGCGATCACATGACCCGGTTTCGGCCGAAGGGAAACTCTGCCTGGGGTTTCTGGGAAAGTTTCCTCTCTGATAAGAAAGAGGCAGATGAAGGGAGACCGCTTGGCCCCTTTCCTTCCGGGCCTGCTCTGGACGCCATCGTGTGGAGAGGCGATGATTGAGCAGTGGCAGCCATCTGGGACGCGAGGACCGGCCGGGGGTGAGCTGCTGTTGGAGGAGAGGCAGAATGTCTTTCATGACAGCCGGAAGATGCCAAGCACACCCTGAGGCCTCCAGCCTCCGAGGTCTTTTAAACAAGCAGTACATGTCCTTCCCGTCGAAACTACGCCCCGCTGGCTTTGCACTGAGAGCCAGACCCCGTGTCTGTCATGTTCCAGCTCTGCCAGTATGCCTGGCGGTGCTGTCCCGAGCAAGTGACTGCACTTTTCTAAGCCTGAATTGTCCTGTCCACAGAATGGAAATGCTGCACTAAGTATCTCAGACAGGGATTTTTTGAGAGGAAAAAAATGTAAATCCGTTTAAAGCACTGGAACACAGGACGTGCCACTGGCTATCGTCACCGTCATGTCTTTAGTCTTCATGTGATCCTCTAAAAATAGGGGGAAGGCCACACGGACAGAGACAGGAAGTTGGCAGCACCTAATTAAAGGCCGCTAGCCGGGTGCAAGATGAACAGAAAATGATCTGAGTGTCAGAGCTGACCACCAGCTCCAGATGAGTCAGTGCTGGGATGGACAAGCTCGAGGTGAACCCGGGAGGCTGGACCACGAGCGACTGGCAGCCTCCTGGCTGTGAACCCTCTGCTCCACGGGACGTGACTCACACCTTTCTAGGAGCACCAGGCCTAGTTGGGTCACACCCTCTTTTTAAAGGGCGGGAGGCAGCTGTCCTGGGCCTAAGGACACAGAGACAGGGCCCTGGGGCAGTGACGTGGGAGGATGAGGAGATTGGGGCCAGGTCACCACTGCCTTCCCGGGAAGTGTTCAATGTGCAGAGCAGCTGTTGGCTGTGCCCACGGCAGCCTGAACGACAGGAAATGGGCCACGAGGAGTGGCGTGAGTACCAGGAGCACTGGAGGGTGAGTCAGCAGACACGGGAGCCACCGGATGAGCCCGGGGCTGTTTCCTCTGCATCCCTGACCTCAGTATCTCCACATAGACGGGCCGGGCGCTCCGTGGTCCTGAGGCAGTGACTGGGACAGGCAGCAGAGCGTGCGTTTGGCTGCAAGAAACCGGAAACCCAACGGTCGGTGGTGCAGGTGGCAAGGGTTGACCAGGCCCCTTAAGAAGTTCGAGGGGGGCTGGACGCGGGGGCTCGGCCTGTCATCCCAGCACTTTGAGAGGCCGAGGTGAGAGGATGGCCTGAGCCCGGGGGTTCGAGACCAGCCTGGGCAACTCGGTGAGACCTCGTCTCTACGATACATCACAAAAATTAGTGGAGCATGGTGGCGTGTGTCTCTAGTCTCAGCTACCCGGATGGCTGAGATGGAAGGCTCGCCAGAGTCCAGCAGGTCGAGGCAGTGGTGGCGTGAGCATGCTGCTCCCCTCCAGCTTGGGCGACAAGAGTGAGACTCCAACTCAAAAAAAAGAAGTTGGAGGAGGCCGTGGTTGACTCTAGCTGAAGTCCTCTCGGCTTGGCCCTTCTCAGGGCCGGTGGAGCAAGGGGCAAGGAGGCAGAAGGGCAGCCCCAGCCACCCCTGTGCTGTCCTGCCCAAAGCAGAGAATTCCCAGCACCACCAGCAGGCCGGTCCTCACGGCAGGTTCCTGCCCAGGTGCAGGCGCGGCTGGGAAGGGGAGTGCCAGCACCTGGAGTGGAGAGAGGGGAGGGAAGGGGCCAGGGGCCTCAGGGCTGCAACCCCTCTCCAGTCCCGAGGCCTCGGGCGTCCAGAGCCATCACCATCGCTCTGTGGCCCTCCCAGCTGCAAGGGGAGCGGTGAGAACAAGACCTGGGTTTGAACCCTGGCTCCAACCCCGGCTTTCTGGGGCCTCTGGGAGAGTCACCCCGGCTCCGAGCCTCCTCCTCACCTGGGCGGAGGGTGAAGCCCAATTCCTAACCCAACTCAGGGCAGCTGCAGCCTGTGAGGTGGCGGCCCGCTGGCTGGGTGCTCCGGGCGGCCTCTCAAAACTCTCCTTGCTCACCCGGCAGCCTCCCGTGGCTCTCAACCCTGCGTGGACGGCCTCCCTGGAGCATGGCCTTCCGGCACCCCCGCCTCATTCCCTGCGTCCTCGTCCTCCCCCCCCAGCTCCCGCCGGTCCCCTTCTCCTCCCCAGCGCCACACCTCGTACCCTCAGGGTGCGTGTCCCGCCCACCCCCGAGTGTGTCATTAATTCCCCTGTCCCCAGGGCTCGGTTCTGCCCGTCTCAGAATAACCCGAGGTACCCCGCCGAGCGCAGCCCCGCTCTGAGGTCTGTGGCACACGAGGGCCCTGCAGTGAGGGGCCCGCCCAGCACCCCCATCTCACCCAGGACGCGTGAAGTGGCTTTCCTCTTCTTTCGCTTTTTTATTTTAAAGCCGTGGGGCGCAACGGCGGGCTAGGCATACAAATGGGCATTATGCAGAGACCCTTGCTGGGAAGGCGAGCCCCTTCCGCTGGCAGATTCCCGCTACCGCCAACCCCTTTCTT
>NW_007248777.1:280804-289704 GCF_000164805.1 Carlito syrichta
CGCGCCCAGGAGCGTCCCCGGCCCCTCTTCCAGACGACGGCCGGCGGGGAAGCGACCCCACTTCGCGGCGTCAGAGGAGGAGCCTCGCCCGCGAGCCGCGGCCGACTTGCCACCGCGTCTGCGCTCATTGGCCAGGCCAGGTCACGTGCCCGCCCTTGGCCCAGTCCCCTGCAAGGGGCGTATCCGCTTAGGCCAATCGCAGCTGCCTTCTGGCTCGAGAGGCCCGGCCTCCCAGGCGCGTGGTTCCTGGGGCGGGGCGAGGACCGCCCGGAATGGGGTGTCTGGACGCGAAGGGGGAGGGCCGGAGTGTTTCTGGGGGTCACCAGCAGAGTCTGCCGCCATTTATGCTTGGAGACGGGGGCTCACTCTGCGGCGCCATCCTGGCTCTCCACAGCCTCCTGGGCTCCGGGGATCCTCCCACCTCAACCTGCAGGTCGCTGGTGGTGCACACCACCGCCTGGCTAATTTTTGTAGCGGCACGGGCCCACTGTGCTGCCCAGGCTGGTCTTGAACTCCTGGCTGCAAGAGATCCTCGCACCTCGGCCTCTCAAAGTGCTGGGCATATAGGCCTAAGCCACCCGTCTGGCCAGGAAGTGCTGGCACACGTCGGGGGCTGGTCTCTGACGGGCCAGGCTTGGGCCAGGTGCCCATCTCAGAGCCAATCCCTGGGGCCGGGGGGCTGGACTACGGGGACTGCCCAGGCCTGACCTGTCCTCGCCCTGGGCTGAGAAGGATCATGCAGCGGGGGTGGTGGTGGGAGTGGGTGCTGGCGCTGTCCCGGTCCTGAGGAGGGGCCAGGCCGCGTCGCAGCCAACCCCAGCCGGCCACAGAGCCTGCCTCGCCAGCCCACCTGCCACACTTCGCGGCCTCCTTGATGCTTGGAGCTCAGTGGATGCTGGCTGAATAGCTGAGTGACAGTAGAGCACCCCATGAGGGCCGTGGCCGGGGACTGGGGGCTGAGGCGGCTTCTCCGGCCTGTGCTGCTCTGGCCTCCCGGGCTGGCATCCTCTCCAGCCTCCCGGCCTGGGTCCTGCCCACCCCGGGGCGCAATGTGACCTTTTCTGGCCGTTTCCCATGGGCCTGCTCGGCAGGCCCGGCAGGTGCGAGGTGAGTCGGGAAGGCTCAAATCCCAGGAGGCTGGGGTTGCGGGAGTATGCACAGGAGGACCACAGCGTGGCCCTTCCCTCCCCCGCAGGGGCCACTCCTGCCCACACATTTTTTTTGAGTGGGAGTCTCACTCTGTCACCCAGGCTGGAGTGCAGTGGCACGCTCGCCGCCACCCCAGCATCGAACCGCTGGGCGCCAGCGATTCTTCCGCCTCAGCCTTACAAGTAGCTGGAACTACAGGCACGCGTTACCATGCCTGGCTAATTTTTGATTTATTGTAGAGACGAGGTCTTGCCAAGTTGCCTGGGCTGGCCTCAAACCCGAGGGCTCAGGCAATCCACTCGCCTCGGCCGCCCAAAGTGCTGGGATGACAGGCTGAGCCACCGAGCCCGGCCATGCCCGCACTTTCACCCAGTTCCTTCCTCCCTGGAACTCCCCAAGGACCTCTTCAGGCCTGAGTCACCTGCGGGTGCCCCGGGGCCTGGCGGCCCAGGCCAGGGAGGCGGCTTGGGGTCTCGCCAGCCCAGCTAAGGAGGCGCCCAGAGCTGCATGGCCCCCGGAGATGGAGACGGGGAGTCTGCAGCCAGCCCTTCTGAGTTCATGAAAACGGACTTTATTTCTTAGAGCAGTTCTAGGTTCACCGTAGGAGCCAGAGGAAGGTGCAGAGCTCTCCCGGCACAGCCTGTCTCCAACAGCCAGAGTGGACCCTTGGGAAGTCCCTGGTCCCCCAAAGGCTCACCCCTGGTGTCGCACGTCCTGTGGGTCTGGACACCTGTGCAGTGACTCACATCCACCCCAGTGGAGTCCCACAGGCGCCTTGAGCACCCTCTGTGCTCTGAGGGGCCATCTGTCCCCAACAGCCCCTGACAGCCCCCTTCAGCCCCTGGAAGCCCCTCATCTTCCTGCTGTCTCCATCCCTGTTTTTTCCAGATCCAATTTTTTTCTTTAAGAGACGAGGTCTTAGCCGGGCTCAGTGGCTCAGCCTGTAATCCCGCGCTTTGGGAGGCTGAGGTGAGTGGATTGCCTGAGCCCGCAGGTTCGAGACCCGCCTGGGCAGCGAGACCTCATCTCTACAATAAATCAAAAAATCAGCCGGGCGTGGTAGCACATGCCTGTAATTCTGGCTACTTGGAAGGCTGAGGCGGAAGGATCGCTGGAGCCCAGTAAGTCGAGGCTGCGGTGGCCGGGAGCGGCCACTGCACTCCAGTCTGGGCGACAGAGTGAGACTCCAGCTCAAAAAAAAAAAAAACAAAAAAGAGAGAGACGAGGTCTTGCTGAGCTTCCCAGGCTGGTCTCAAACTCCCGGACTCAAGCCATTCTCCCGCCTCAGTCTCCCAGAGTGCTGGGATTGCAGGTGCGAGCCACCATGCCAGGCTCAAATCTGATTATTTATGGCTTTTTCTTGAGGTACCCCCCGCAGCAGCCCCCCGCCCCGTGTCCACTCTGAAGGGTCGGTGCACAGACCCGCCTCATGGGCACCATTCCTGGAAATACCACTTTCTTTACATACTGATGATAAGTTCTGATTTTGCAAAAACATCAGCAGGCTATACCAGACTGTCCGCAGACTGCATTGGGCCCACGGGCCACGAGTTTGACAGCAGGTGTGGAAGTTGTGAGGGGAGCTGGAGTCCGGAGGACATTTCTCTTTTTTGTGTGTTGTAGTCTCACTCTGTTGCCCAGAAGGGCCACCGCAGCCTCGACCTGCTGGGCTCCGGCGATCCTTCCGCCTCAGGCTTCCAAGTAGCTGGAACTACAGGCACGTGCTGCCACACCTGGCTCATTTTGATTTATTGTAGAGATGAGGTCTTGCCAAGTTGCCCGGGCGGGTCTCAAACCCGCGGGCTCAAGCAATTCACTCACCTCGGCCTCCCAAGGCGCGGTATTACAGGCTGAGCCACTGAGCCCGGCTAGGAGGACATTTCAAAATAGCTCTGCCACTTCCTAACTGTGTGACCTTGGGCTGGTCGCTTTGCCTCTCTGAGCCCGCCTGGCACGGGGAGGCCTTGCACGCATGATTATCAGGACGGGACTCACTCAGCGCCCATCTCTGGGGCTTGATGTCCCGGCGTATTCAAAGCCCCCTGGGATTGCAGTACGCACAACAAAGCAACACATCTACGCATAGTTCCCATGAGATCAGGAGACAACAGACATCAAAAGTCCCCAGAAACACCAAGCTCTTGGGCCAGAGAGACAGGCGATCGGCAGATGGAGACCCCATGCCTGCGTGCCTGGGCAGCGGGGAGCAGGTAACTGCCCCCCGGAAACTCTGTTACAGCCACCCCTGGATGGGACCAGTGTCGACCCAGGGTCAGGAGTTGCGCTGCCTGGGGTCTAATCCCCCTTCTGCCAAGCACTTGCTGTGTGTCCTTGGGTGAGTAGCTTAACCTCTCTGTGGGTCACAGCTGCTGTTCGAGTCACGGCCCGTGTAATTGGGGAGCTGGGGGGCGGGACTGTTCTGGTGGCCCTGGGGTCCTTGTCCAGGCGACGACCGTCTGTGCGAAGGTTGAAGGAGTGAGCATGGCAGTGTGCTTGCGGCCGCGCCTGGCACAAGGTCATGGCCACGAAACGGCCTCCAGCAGAAGCATTCTGTCTCCTCAGGGCGTCACTGCGTCTGGCACTGCTGGACTGTCACCGTGCCACTTTAAAGAGAGAACGCTGAGGGCAGAGAGGGCCAGCCATCCACCCAGGGTCACCCAGCACAGGCAGCCACCCGTACAAAGATGATGAACAGGACAGGCAACGGCTTGTGCCCGCCCGCGTGGCGCCAGCGTCTGCCCGGGGCACGTGACCTTGGGGTCGGTTCTGGGCCCTGGCTCTCCCCCTCCCCCACCCACCCTAGGGGTGCATCCCCCAACCCTTGACTCCCCTTGCACCCAGAGGGCTGGCCCCCCAGGCCTGTGCGTGGGCGGGAGGCTGACTCTCGGGGTTCGCTCCCGCTGTCCCCGCCTGCCGGTGACCATAGCCTCACCCCGGCCCCTTTAATCCTTGGGTTTCAAAGCCTCTCCACTCACGCACTAATTAGACAAGACACCTTCCTGCTCCAGAGAGGCAGGTATTGTTAATTAACAGCCTCCTGGGCCACAGGGCAGGGAAGCACCGACTCACGGGGCAGTACGGCCGCCTCCTCTGCAGAGCCCTCCTGGAACACCCGGTCCTTTGTGGCATCCTCCTCTCTTTCTGCTCCTGCATCGTTCCTGTCATGGTTTAGAAAAATTACATATTTATTTGCACGCTGATTTGAAATGAAAACAGCGGCCAACTTCACGCCCCGGCCACCATGTGCTGGACCTCCGCTTTGCTTCTATTAGCCTCTTGGGGAACACAGCAGTGAAGGAACCTCCGGGAAGCCACACCGCGCCTGAGGACGCCGTTGTTTTGCGCTTGTTAGTCTACGTGTTTGGTGTCTGTGTTGCTCACCGCCGTGTCCCGGTGCCTGGAACGGTGGCCGGTACCCAGGAGGCGCTCCATAGACTTACCCGTGAGTTGAATGGCTTCACGGCCCTGCACACAGCTACGGGAGCCTGGAGCCTGCATCTCCATGTGAACCCAGACATCTCTTTCTGGGCCTGGAGGATGGTAACTCACAGGGAACTCCTTCCTGACCCTCTGGGGATTCACAGCCCCATGCCTCTGCACCAGCTGCTTCCTCCGGTGGCCCTTCCCTCTCCCGTCATTGAGCTCAGAGGCCAGTAATCAGTGGCCTGGGGGCCGAGGCTCGCAGGCATCTGGTTGTGTCAATAAAGTTTTATCGGAACACAGCCGTATCTGTTAAAGCTTTATCTAAGGGCCGGGCTCGGTGGCTCAGCCTGTCATCCCAGCACTTTGGGAGGCCGAGGCGAGTGGATTGCCTGAGCCCACAGGTTCAAGACCAGCCTGGGCAACGTGGCAAGATCTCGTCTCTACAATAAATAAAGATTTAGTGCACACTTGTAGTGCCAGCTACTTGGAAGGCTGAGGCGGAAGGATCACCGGGGCCCAACAGGTTGACACTAGGGTAGCCATGGGTGTGCCACTGTACTCCAGTCTGGGCGATGGAGTGAGACTCCATCTCAAAAAAAAAAAAAAAAAAGTTTTAGCTAAGTTGTTGTTACAACTGGAGTTGCCACAGGAACCTGTGAAGCCCAAGTATTTACTCTCTGGCGCTTGACAGAAAAAGTTGGCCTACTCCTGGCCTAGCTGACTTTTCCTTGTCTTTTGAGAATGAGTTGAAATGCAGCCACTTCCAGGAAGCACTCTGATTTTCCAGCCTGGGTTAAGGGCCCCTCCTGGATGCTTCCACAGCCCCATGCATGCTTCCCTGAGGGGCCAGTGTTTCCCACCTCCCACCCCCAGGAGTCTTTTTAGATATTTTCCCTTAATCACCCGCTCTCCTGCCCAGTGAATTTCTTAAAATTGACAAATAAAAATTGCAGGTACTTACAGCACACACATGATGTTTTGAAATGTGTATACGCTGTGGCGTGGCTCAGTCAACCCTCATTCAGCGGGACTGCCACAGGTAGCCACGGATCTGTGTGTGTCCCACGGCCCTCTGAAGCGCCACAACCCATTGTCGTATCTAAGGATTTTTTTTTGGCCCCATTGAGAATACATCTAACGTACCTGTGGCATCGTATTCATTCAGTTGAACAGCATGCATTGAACACCTACTGTGTGCCAGGCCCTGGCCGGAGTCTGGCCCGTGGGCGACGGCACCGGAGGGAAGGGAGGGGCGGGCAAGAGGAGCCCGCCTGGCATTCCTGTCCCCTTCTCTGTACCCAGGTATTGGGCAGGCTCCCCTGCGGCTCCGACGGGTGGAGCTCCCTGGTTCCAGCCCCCTACCCCCACCCCCATGGCCAACTGGCTTCTGAGCTTTGGCGGTACCTCGCCCTCCGTCCCTCCCACCCTGGGGACCCAGAGCTTTTGGCTGCCGGGCCCCTGCCCACCCGTGGCACCCGCCCGTGCTCGGCCCCCTCTGCCGAAAGGCCTTGTGTGGGCGCCGGGAACCCAGTGGCTGCTCCCTGGAGCGAAGACCAGCTCAGTGGTCTCCACGTCCTCTGGCTGATGCTTGCCCTCTGGCCTCTGTGACTCCGGCTGGCCGGGCTCTCAAGGACCTCCACAGAGGCCCTTCCGGAGCCGCGAGGCTGGTGTTTTATGAGATGGGCCAGGGAGCGGGCCTGATTCTGCGGTGGCCCCACGGGGAGGGAGGCCAGAGCGTCCAGCTGGAGGCTTTCTCTGACTGCTGGGAGGGACCCAACACGGGCCCCGAGCCGGGAGGCCGGAGATAAAGCCTGGCAGCGTCCCAGCCCTCACTCTGGGTCCCTCGGGTGACGGGCCTGGCCCCCCTCGCCAGGCTGGAGGGGGAGAATCTGTGCAGAGGGTCCGTGGTAATAGACACAGCCCGGCTCTGTGCACCCTTGAACTCGGGAAGTCGCAGCTCTGTGCTAATGGGGGTCACCTCGGAGAGGTGATGGATGAACTCGTTAAAGAATGAAAGGGGCGAGGCAGGGGGGCTTTTTGGCCTGTTTCGGAGGTGGGGGGTTGTGGGCGTGTGTGGGCCAAATGTGTTTCTCTTTTAAAATTTTACATTTATTTATTCATTTTTATAGTTGGGGTCTCGCCCTGTTGCCCAGGCTGGAGAGCAGCAGCGCGATCATAGCTTACTACAGCGGCACCAGCCTCCTGGGTGCAAATGATCCTCCCACCTCAGGCTCCCGAGTAGCTGGGACTACAGGCGTGCACCACCACACCTGGCTAATATTTTTAATTTTTGTAGCGATGCGGTCTCACTATGTTGCCCAGGTGGGTCTCGAACTCCTGGGCTCCAGTGATCCTCCCGCCTCGGCCTCCCCAGTGGCTGGGACTACGGGCGTGCGCCCCCACTCCCACCTAATCCAAAGGTGTTACCACCTGGCCTCCCATGGGCTGTTTTGGAAAATAGGCATCTGCAGTGTGATATAAGAGGCACCTTGACTTTGGGGACAAACATCAGCCCACTCCTTGGATGCAGTCCATCCTCCCCCCCAGAATGGGCACTCCAGAGGACGGCGGCCGGCCTGTTCTGGGCCTCCATGGACCCATGAGCCTGACTTGCAAAGTTTGAAGGAAAACATCCAGCCACAGCTGGCTGGTTCCCTGCTCAGTGCTGGCGTGCCCCTGGGCATGGCACAGGCTGTTCCCTCGGCCTGGGTTGCCCTTTCTGCTCCTTGAGCTCAGTTAATACCCTCCGCCCACTCATGGTTCAGCTCCATTGTCACCTCCTCAAGGAAGCCTTCCCTGATTTCCCAGAAAAGGATTGGTCCCCGTTGAATGTCCTTACATCATTCATTCACCCATTCATTTTTCTTCCCATCTTGAAAGACTTAAACGGCACATCCAACCAGCCTCCACAGAGTCCCTCCTTCCCCTGCGGGGCAGAGCCGGACCATGCTCTAGGTTTTTGCTGCAGGCGCCGGGAGCACAGCCCTGCTCACTCCGTGGAGCTCACAGCCAGGGGTCAGCCAGAAACAGGGAAGCAAACGCTGTAACTTCAGGCTGCAATGTCAACGCAAGGTGACAGGGCGTGAAATGATGGCAGGGAGAGGGTGGGACACGGCGGTGAGGTAGCCTCCTTGAGGAAGTGACGTTTGAATCAAGACTCAAAGCAGAAGGAGCGGCCATAGGACGATCTGGGGAAAAGCATCCAGGGAGCCAAACAGCAGAACAGCGAGTGCAAAGGCCCTGGGGCAGGAATGTGCCAGTGGAGCAGCAGCCAGGAGGCCAGAAGGGCTGAAACAGGGCAGGGAGAGGGGAGTGCAGGGAGGAGGGAGGCAGATGGACAGGGCTTGAGGGATTTGGGGCTGGGAGCAGAGGATGGCCACCGGAGGGTTCCACGAGGTCCAAATCCTCACCTTCTGTGGAGCTGCCTCTGTGACCTGCTGGGGGTGTCCGGATTTCCGTCCAGCTGCACTTCCAGAGGGGCAGCCATGTTCGTTTCCGATCCCCAAGCGCCAGAGTGTGTGACTCCTGGGATATGTCAGTCTCGGGCTGGCTGTCCCCAAAAGCAGACCTGGAGTCAGGGACTCAGGCCGTTTCCTCGGGGGCGGTCTTGGAAGATAAGGGAGGCCAGGAAGGCAGCCCCACGGGGAGCGATTTGCGCAGGGCACTGCTTGGCCACCTGGGGCTCACCCCCTGGGAACTCTGGGAGCCAGTGTACAGCATGCCCCGAGCTATTCCCATGGCGGGACAAGGAAACCGGCTCTTTCTCCACAGACCCCACGTTGTCGGCCGAGGGCCACTGCCAGAGCAAGGGGCTCTCGGGCACTCCCGGCCTGTCCTGTGGTGGCCGGGAAGGCTTTGGGCGAGGTGCCCGGGCCTGTCTACACTGAAGTGAACGAGTGCCCGCCCGCCAGGAGAACGGCAGGAGGGAGAAATGCCCCCACGTGTCAGCACGGGCCTCAGCAGATTCCCAGAGTTCCTCAGGGCTCGCTTTCATTCCAGTCTCTTGGTTTTGTGTGGCCGGGATGGAAGGTTCTGGAAGCTCGCCCTGCCATCCCGGGAGGCCGGGGTCACCACATCCCTGGAACTTGGGGAGGAGAAATTGGGATCTCGCTGCAGGAAGCAGTTTCGTCAACATCCGCACGCCTGTACGGACATCCAGCCCTCTCGGGACCATGGGTGGCCCCGATAGCATGGGCCCCCAAGCCGGGAGCAAAGCCCCGCTCCCCCTCCCCCGCGGGGGGCGAGCTGGACCGTGCTCAGATGGCCTCAGGCCCTCCACCCGCCGCCCGGAACCAGCCTTGCAGGCGGGTGGGGAGACCACAGCGCTG
>NW_007248777.1:290198-290539 GCF_000164805.1 Carlito syrichta
GTCGGGGGTTCGGTCCGGGCCTATGCTCACTCCTGCCTGCACACCCGCGGTCTGGTCCTGCTGCCCCCGCCTCGGACCCGCGAGCAGAGACGCCGCGCCTCCGCGTTCTCATCCGGAAAACGGGCCCGGGGTTCCTTCCCGCACACGCTCATGTGGCGCGAAGACGAGCACCGGACGGTGATTCCTGCAGTACGACGGCCCACGGTTCCGGAATGCTCACCCCGCTCGAGCGTCGTGGTAGGCGCTGGACGCGTCTCAACGCATCGAGCATTTTTTGTTGAGCTGGGGTCTCACGCTGTTGCCCCGGCCGGAGGGCGGCGGCACGACCACGGCTCACCGCA
>NW_007248777.1:290723-307074 GCF_000164805.1 Carlito syrichta
GGCGGGGCCCGTCCCCGGCTGTTCAAGCTCGGCCGGGAACCCGGCCGCGGCGCTCGGGCCCACCCGCATTGGCCGGAGCGCGGCCACGTGAGCCCGCCCTCCGCAAGGGACGCCGGGAGCTGTAGTTTTGGCGCGGGCAGCCCCGGGCTCGGGGAAGCGGCGGAGCCACGCAGGAGCCGTGGCGGTCGGGCCACATCCCGCTTCACAGACGGGGAAGTTAGGGCTCGAATGATGAAATGGCTCCTCCAAGAGCCAGAACAGGGCGTAAGGAGGTACAACAAGGCAGGGCATAACGACGCGGCTCCAAGCCGGCCCTCCCCAGGGACCCCCCCCACCTGCTTAGCCTCCCTCGGGGGTCCCTGAGAAGCTTTGTCCTCCTGCCCCTGCAGCCCACACCCATTAGGCCCCCAAGCGAGACCCACGAAATAGCCCGAAGGTTTTCAAGCAGAGCACAGGACCCCCAGGCCCAGGCAGGAACGTGTTCGATGCCCAGCCTGAAGGGCAAGGAAACTGAGGCCCAGAAGGGGAAGGCGCTTGGCCAAGGCCACACGACCGGCCCTGACGGCCCTGGCACGTCCGGGGTGTTCCTGCCGTCCGAATCTCCCGTCAGCAGGTCTGAAGGGGCAGATGTTCCCTGGTCTTAGGGCGTGAGACACTCAGTCGCCAGTCAGGTTCTGTTTCTGGGCAGGGCCTGGCGCTCTCTGGGGTGCCTGGCTGAGGCCCCGGCACTTTGTCGGGGAACCCCAATCGGCGTCTCTGGGGAGGGGCTTCCCAAGATGGGACAGCCTTCCTGTCTGGCCCCGGTGGCCGGGGGGACGGGTCTGGGTCTCCCTGCTGGGTAAGTGGGCTCACGCTCGAGGCCCTCGAGCCTCCACCGGAGACTCTCTTGAGAGGGTGGGGGGAGGGCTTGGGGGGTTTTCCGTGCCCTCTGCCGAGGTTCCCACCCCTCCAGGGCCCTGCAGTGCCGTGAGCCTGCCTTCCACCTCTCGCTTCCTGCAGGCACCCATCAGCTTCCTCCCAGCTCTTTTTCTTTATTTTTTGAGACAGGGTCTCGCTCTGTTCCCTAGCCTGGAGTGCAGTGATGCGATCACAGCTCACTGCAGCCTTGACCTCCTGGGCGCCACCGATCCTCCCACCTCAGCTTCCCGAGTAGCTGGGGCTACAGGAGTGAGCTATGAAGCCCAGCCAATTTCTTAATTTTGTGGAAGAGATGGGGTCTTGCTGTGTTGCCCAGGCTGGTCTCAAGCCATCTTCCACCTTGGCCTCCCAAAGCACGTGAGCCACTGTGCCCGGTCTGTCTTCCAGCTCCTCACTCCTCCTCTGTCTTCTGGCTGCGTGTTCTCTGCCCTGGACACTTCTGTCTTTCTCTGTTTTAACGGCTTTAGCACCCCATCAGTGGATTTCTGGCTTACACCATTTGGGGCTACCCGGTAACTGGATCGTGGAGCCCTCAACAGCAGGACCCTGACTCCACTGGGGGTGGGAGTTTGTGGGTCCTGTGGTCTGCCTATCTCCAGGCGTGACCGACACCCCCCCAGGGGAGCTGATGGAGAGCAGCCGTGGGGTCTGCTTGGACCCTTTGCAGGGAGAGTGAGATGGGAAGAAGCGTGCATCCTGGGGACCCCTCCGACAACCGTGCAGCTCAGACGCAGTTGCTTGTGCTTTGGGACTCTCTGACGTGGGAGCAGCATCCCAAACTCCGGCGCATTGAGGGAACGTCTAGAAAGGCTTGGATGCGAGCCACAGAAGGTTCCGAGCGACTGGCCGTTGCATGGAGCATTTAACTTGCCGGTACCGGAGTCAGCACCCCTTCGCTCCCTCGAACTCGCACCATCTTGACAACAACACCGGGAAGCTGACGCTGCCATCCCCTCCATTCTCCATCTAGGGAAACCGAGGCACAGGGCTAGTCTGCCACCTGCCTGGACGGACTCCTGACTGCCAAGGCCTTGCTCCTGACTGTCGCGCTGTAGGGCCAACTGCAGTGGCTCCAGCCGGGAGGACATCTGCCGTTGGCCCAAAAGCAGGTTTGGCGGGGCAGCCCGGCCGTCCTCCAGCCTCGTCCTTCGCCATCCTTGTGGTCGTAAGATGGCCGCAGGGGTCGAGTGCCTTTTGTCCCCAGGGATGTGTCCAAGGCAAAGAGGGAGGAGCCGGGGCAGTACTGCCATCTCCCTGGAGGGAGGAGTCTCCCTGGAACACGCGGGCCGGCAGACTTCCTGTGGTGCCTCATCGGCTAGAACCAGGCCACAAACTCGCCTTGGCCCAACCACTGGCAGACTGGAATGGGTGTGCCATGACTGGCTAGCCAATCATCCACCCCCTGGCGATGGGCTAGCCAATCACATTCACCCCCCCGGGTCTGGGCTAACCAATCATATCCCCCTCCCGGGGCTCGGCTAGCCAATCACACCCATCCCCTAGGACTGGGCTAACCAATCATATCCACCCCCTGGGGCTGGGCTAACCAATCATTCCCCCCCCCGTCTGTTCTAACCAATCATATCCACCCCCCAGGCCTTGGCTAGCCAATCATATCCATTCCCTGGGTCTGGTCTAACCAATCATATCCCCCTCCCGGGGCTTGGCTAGCCAATCACATCCATCCCCTAGGACTGGGCTAACCAATTATAGCCACCTCTCAGGGCTTGGCTAGCCAATCACATTTCATCCCCTGGGTCTGGTCTAACCAATCATATCCACCTCCCGGGGCTCGGCTAGCCAATCACATCCATTCCCTGGGTCTGGTCTAACCAATCATATCCCCCTCCCGGGGCTTGGCTAGCCAATCACATTCATCCCCTAGGACTGGGCTAACCAATCATATCCACCCCCTGGGGCTGGGTTAACCAATCACATCCACCCCCTGGGGCTGGGCACAGCATGGTTGGCACAAACCAGGGTTCAGTTAGCAAAGAAGCAGGGGGTAGCTAGCAGCTGACATTTATGAAGTGTGGTGTACAGAGCACAGTGAGGCGGGCTCTGTGTCAACGTTTGCAACGTGTATTATGTTGCCAAGTCCTCATGGCATTTTTATCCCTCTCTGATGGATGGTCTGAAGCCCAGAGACTTCAGTGACTTGCCTGCGGCGCCCAGCACGGTGCACAGAAGATTCAAACACAAGCCCCTTGGAGATGCACGTGCTCTCAGCCCCCTGGTGAGGGCTGCCAGATGAAATACAGTGTGCTGTTCAATTAGAATTTTAGATAAGCAAAGAAAATATTGTAGTACAAGAATGTCCCAAATGTTGCCCAGGACATACTTATACTGAAAAAAAATCACTTGTCCTTGATCTGAAATGCAAATTGAACTAACTGGACATCCCATATTTTTGTTTGCTGATTTGACAATTGCACTAGAGTCCTGGGGCAGGGAATCCACGCGGCGGTGTGGGGTCGGGCACACTTTGCACAGTACACACCAAGGAGCAGCCCTGAGTTCCACCAAGACTCAAGCTTGCTCCCCTCTTCATGAACCCTGACCCAGCTTGGAACATCACTTGTTTTCCTCTTTCTGGCAGAGGAATGTGTTCCTGCTCTCGGAAAAACAAAGTGTGTGTCTCGAGGCAGATGGCACCTGCCGCTGGTCTCAGGACCAGGGAGGCCGTGGGGAGCGGAGGAAGTGGAGGGTCCCCAGAGCACCCCCAGCCCAGTGGCTTGTCGCCAGGTGGGCATGTGGACCCAGCACCGGGAAGTCTTACGGTGTCTTGCGGGAGGTACAAACGAGTTCTGATGTGCAGTCTCTTGGGCTCTGAATGTTGGCTCAAAGGCAGTTAAGACGCCCTGTGGGCCAAAGGAAGGGGACCCGAGGCTTGCGGGCCGCGGGGGAAGGCGAGGCTGGATGCTGCCACGAAGGGGAGCCGGCGGCAGACGCCTCCAGGCGGGCGCAGGCTGGGGCTGGGAACTGCAGCCAGACCCGGGCTGGGGTCTCCTCTCTGCCAGGTAGCTACTGGTGTGATGACGGGTGGGTTGCACAGCTTCTCTGTTTTCTAGACCACGTTGCCTGTGGAACTGTGACCCCCACACCCCCAGGATTCTGCGGAAGGGGCTGACCCTGGCAGGGGAAGGGCTCACTCAGAAGCTGTCACCCTAAATATCTCTTTTAAGCTCTCCCCCCCGCCCATGCCTCCACCTCCTCCTTCCCTTCTTTTCCTTCTTGATCAGATAGCGTAAAGACTCAGGACCCAGTGTCAGGAGATCTCGGGCAGGCCCTGGCCCTCTCTAGTCCAGCCTCAGGGTGAGACTTCAGGGAAGGGTGCCCGTCCCCCCAGGCCTTCGTTTCTCCCTCTGGGAAGTGGGCACATCTGGCTGCGGACACGGCCACCCTCCCAGCACCTGGGTCCTGCGGGTCTGTGGATCCCAGGGCTGGGCCGGAATGGCAGCCTTGGGGGTGGCGGGCAGGAGGTGTGACTCAGTGTGGTCTGGGGCCCAGAAACAGGAGAAGCAGGAGGACGTCCCAGTCCAGAGCACCCGGCCAGAAGCAGACTGCAGGGAGGTGGGGCTCTGTCCCCAGTGAGCCTGTAAACTCACTCGGAGGGGGCGGCCCCTGCCTGTCTGGCTCAGCTGCAGGCCCTGCCCGGGGATTTGGGTCAAAGTTGCTAATACGTTGTCCTCTGCAGAGCAGGAAAGCCCGAGCCCTCCTCCCAGCATCCTGTGATCTGAACTCTGCTCACCTCCACGGGGTTGTCGGACACCCCCCACCCCCAGCTCCTGGGAGAACTCCCCTGCCCCTGGCCTTTGCACAAACTGTTCCCTCTACCTGAAATATTTTCTCCCTCTTTGTTTTTATTTTTTTGTTGCCCAGGCTGAAGTGCAATGGCACACTCCCAGCCACCACAGCCTTGACCTGCTGGACTCCGGCGATCCTTCCGCCTCAGCCTTCCAAGTAGCTGGAACCACAGGCGTGCCACCACACCAGCTGGTTTTTTTGATTCGTTGTAGAGGTGAGGTCTCGCCAAGTTTCCCAGCTTGGTCTCAAACCCGTGGGCTCAGTCAATCCTCTCACCTCAGCCTCCTAAATCCTAAAGTTTTGGGATTACAGGCGTGAGCCACCGTGCCTGGTCCTAGATGGTGTTTTCTTTCTTTCTTTTTTCCTTTTGTTTTTTGAGTCTGAGACTTACTCTGTCGCCCAGGCTGGAGTGCAGTGGCACTCTCACGGCCACCACAGCCTCAACCTGCTCGGCTCAGGCAGTCCTTCCGCTCCAGCCTTCCAAGTAGTTGGAACTCCAGGTGCCCGCCACACCCGGCTGATTTTTTGATTTGTTGTGGAGATGAGGTCTCGCCCAGTTGCCCACGCTGGTCTCAAACTCCTGAACTCAGGCAATCCTCTTGCTTGGCTCCCAAAGTGCTGGGATGACAGGCGTGAGCCACCGTGCCCAGCCACGTCTCCCTCTTTAGGCCTCACTGTCCTCATGGTTCTGGTGTCACCTCTGGCAGCAAACTCAGTCTTTTGTGGCCCGTTCACTCTTCCTCTGAGTCACCCACACCCACTTTGAGCCGTGTCAACCCGCTTCTGGGTTTTCCATCCATCTCCTTGTTCCCGAGGGCAGCGACTGGAAGGGCCGTTTCTGCTGCTGCCGCCTGGTCCCTGGCACAGAGCCAGACACGCAGCGGGTTGGCCGGTAGCACCAAGGAAATGCAGGGACGAGGAAACGCGCGTGGGTATGAAGCCCTCAGAGGGGCTGCCTGAGCCCTGGCCCAGGGAGTGCCGCCTGCCCTCCGCCAGGGACTCACGGCAGGCCAGTGGCCCCCACGCCCCTCAGAAGAAACGCCCCAGCCACCTTGGCCTTGCCGTAACTCCAGGATCCAGTCCTGCCAACCGGCTCTGACCAGCTGTGCCGCACCCCCTTCTTTCTGGCTTTGGTCACACCAGGCTTGTCCCTGCCTCAGGGCAGCATGCTCTCTGCTCCTCTGCTGGAATGCCTGTCCCCTGGGCCTGTCATCATCTGTGACCTCCTCCAAAAGGCATTTCCCCACCCTCACTCTCCCTCAGGTCACCCTGTTTTGTTCCTTCACAGGATGCGTCACTATCTTTTAACACAACTTATTTATCTTTATAGACAGCGTCTCACTCTGTCGCCCAGGCTGGAGTGCAGTGGTGCGATCGTGTCTCACCACAGACTCAACCTCCTGGGCTCTGGCTATCCTTTCACCTCAGCCTCCTGAGTAGCAGGACTACAGGCATTTGCCACCACGCCCAGCTTATGGTTAGCATTTTTTTTTTTTTGTAGTAGAGATAAGGTCTCACTATGTTGCCCAGGCTGGTCACAAATTCCTGGGCTCAAGCAATCCTCCCTCCTACCTCAACCTCCCAAAGTGCTGGGATTGCAAGGAGCCACTGTACCTGGCCAGATGTATCACGATCTGAAATTACCTTGTTTATTCACAAATATTTGATAGACTTTTCACTAAGTTTATGGCTGTGCGGAATAAATAACACAACTGTTCCTGGCTGCCCTTGCAGCTAGGTGCAGCTTTGTGTCTGAGTTCTGGCCAAGGGGTTGAAATTGGGATTTGTGTGGCAGTTTCTGGACTCTTTCCAGCAGATGCAGTTGGTTCCTTTGCCCATTGTCCTTCCTTCTCCATTCTGCCACCTGGAAGGCAGACATGAAGGCTGGCGCAGTGGTCTGCATCTGGGTCCATGGGAAGGGGACCACACCTGGAGACGGCAGTGTGGTGTCCAGGAAGGAGTCAGGACACTGAAGGCTTCGTGGAGATGCTTCCCTCACAGCTGCCTGCACCTGGATTTCATTCACACAGAAAAATAGACTCCTCTTTTTGTTGTTGTTGATGTTTTCAAATTCAGTTTATGACATTTTATTATGACCACATTTGCATGCCCCAAACAGTACAGTCTGATATAAAATGTCAGCTAGAATACATATTGGGTCTTTTTACTTGTTCATTTTTGTTTGTTTGTTTGTTTTTTGTTTTTTTTGAGTTGGAGTCCACTCCATCGCCCAGACTGGAGTGCAGTGGCCGCTCCCAGCCACAGCAGCCTCAACCTGCTAGGCTCCGGCAATCCTTCTGCCTCAGCCTTCCAAGTAGCTGAAACTACAGGCGCGCACTACCATGCCTGGCTAATTTTTTGATTTATTGTAGAGATGAGGTCTTGCCAAGTTGCCCATGCGGGTCTCGAACCTGCGGGTTCAGGCAATCCATTCACCTCAGCCTCCCAAAGCACTGGGATTACAGGCTGAGCCACCGAGCCCAGCTTGTATTTTGTTTTAATAGAGGCAAATCTCACTATGTTCGCCAGGCTGGCCTCAAACTTCTGGGCTCAGGCAATCCTCTGGCCTTGGCCTTCCAAAGTGCTGGGCATGAGCCTCCGTGCCTGGCTGTTGCTGGGTCTTTTTTATTACAAAATGTAGCCTGGAGGACTTTAACAACCCTGTCCAGAATTTTGGCTGGAGCCTTCCGCGGAGCCCCAGGGCAGAGAGTGCAGGACACTTGCCGAAGACCACACAGCAGGGGACGGCAGAGCTGGGGTCCGGCCCCAGGGCACTGGATCTCAAGCCTCCAGGCTCAGCCAGGATTCGGCAGGTCAGCTACACCCCCTCCGCCTCCTAGGCCAAGACCACCTCTTGCTTCTCGGGGACCGGAGCCCTCTGGGAATGCCAGCGAAGACCCGGCCATGGGGCCCGGCCAGGGTGGGACCCAGCTGCAGACTCTGCCCACCCGCAGCCTGGGGAGACCCTGACCTCTCCGGACCTCAGTTTCTTCCCCAAGCCCTATGTGGTCTGTTGTCCTGGGGGCTCCCTGACGCACTGTGATTGGTGTGTCCAACACCTCAAGAAGGACAGAACACCAGCCCGCCATGGGGAAGCTTCCGGAAGGCAGGCTGTGCCATCGGTGTAGGAGGAGGTGGCCTGCTGAGGGCCGGCTTTGGGGTCCGTTCTGGGTCATCATCCTGCTTGGAAGATGCCATTCGCGTGTTTGCTCATTCTCTCAACACATATGTACTGAGCACATCTCTGGGCCAGGCCACAAACAGACGGGGGTGAAGCAGGTCGGAAGACAGTGAGACACACACAGTGACCTCAGGGAGTTGCCAGGCTCAGGAGACAGCGGCCAGGGAGGCCGCCCCGAGGAAGCCTGAGCAGTGCGAGGCACAGGGCCCAAAACTCCAGGCTGCCAAGTGCCCTGTGCCCAGGCCCGCTCGCTGGGCTCCTCAGAGTAGGAACCACGTGGCAGCTGGCTGTGTCCCGGACCCCTACCCCCCTCTGCCACACGTGGCTCCCACCTTGCCCTCCTGCAGACTGCCTTCCCCCACCCCCAGCATCCCTCCTGGTCCCTTTTGGGGTTGAAACAGATGGCCACAGACTCCGCGGCTTAGAGCCACACACACTCATCCTCTGACCGCGCTGGAGGTCGGGAGCCGAGGTCTGGAGGCTCGGAGGGAGCGTTCCCTCGCGGCTCCAGCTTCCGGGCCCTCCTCCATGGTCAGGGCCAGCCCCGCATGGCTGCCCCCACCGTCCGCCCTTTCCTCTGCCTCCTCCTCTTCTTCAGTCCGATCTCCCTCTGCCTGCCCCAGGACTCCCACTTCCCCTGGACCGCCTGGACGATCCCGCCTAATCCGCTCGTCTCAAGGGCCTTACCTGAGTCACAGCTGCCGAGCCCCTTTTGCCATATAAAGTAACATTCGCCCATTCTGGGGATTAAGGCGAGGGTGTCTTTGAGGACCATGATTCCACAATCAAAGCATCCAAAGGCATCCCATTAGAGCCCGAATCGTCCCGTCCCGCCTCTGCTCAAAGTCATGCATGTCTCCTGCCTCCCACTGCAAAGCTCTTGCACGGGTCACGTGGCACCCTGCACTCCTTCACTGCTGCCTCCCTAATCTCATCCCCTCCTCCCTCCTCCCTCTTCAGGCTCCAAGCGCTGGCCTCCAGGCTGTGCTGACCAGTCTGGACGAGGGCCTGCCTCAGAGCCTTTGCACATGCTGTTCCCTCTGCCAGCGGTTTTCCTTCTGCCTCTTCCCGAAGCTGATCCTTTCTGTCTGACCTCTGGATCCTGCTGGACACCAGCCTCTCGGGCACGGCCCCACCCCTCCCCCATGGTCTTCAGCTCAGATGGACATGACCTTGAGGGTGCATTTGTGCTTTTGTTTCTCATCTGTCTCCCCCACTAAACCACCATGTCCTGAAGACCCAGCAAGGGCTGGGTCTGCCACGTCTTCGGCACCAAGGACAGGGCCCGGCACACAGTAAGTGCTCAGAAAACACTTGCTCTGTGTGGTCAATTTTAAGTGTCCCTCGGTGTTGCTGTGAATAAAACACAAATTCATTTACAGGCATGCCTGGCCAGGCATGGCAGCTCAAACCTGTCATCTCAGCACTTTGGGAGGCCAAGGTGGGAGGATCGCTTGAGTCCAAGACCAGCCTGTACAACATAGTGAGGCCTCATCTCTACCAAGAAGTAAAAAAATTCACCAGGTGTGGTGCACATGCCTGTAGTCCCAGCTACTTGAGAGGTTGAGGTAGGAGGATTGCCTGAGCCCAACATTTTGAGGCTGCAGTGAGCCAGGATTTCATCACTGCACTCCAGTCCGGGTGTCAGAGTGAGAGGTTGTCTCTAAAAACTAAAAAATAAGATAAAGTCATTCCTGCATCCCCAGTGACTTTCCGGCGTGATGGTTCTCCAACCATGAGCACAGCACCGTCTCCAGGCGCAGGCGGGTGGGGAAGCCGCATCAGTGCTGAGCGTGTCAGGCCTCAGGAGGGCCTGGACAGAGGCGGTGGGAGCTGTCGGGATAGGCGGAGGGTCTTCCGGGGAAGAGAGTGGGCTCTTGGGCCAGCGGTGCCCTCCCTCTGTGCTTCGGTTTCCACATTCACACAAGGGGTGTCACGCCAGGCCCACCTCATGCCGAGTTCTCAGCCTCTGCAGTGACGTTTGGGGCAGGACAGTTCCCTGATCTGGGGACGTCTCGTGCACCGTATGGGGTGGAGCGGCCTCTCTGCCTCCACCCGCGAGATGCCGTGGCCCCTCCCCAGTGGTGACGGCCCCAAGTGTCACCAGAAGCAGCCCAGGGTCTTGGGGAGGAGGTCGGCTCGCCCCCCTCCGGCTGAGACCTGCTGGCCAGCCAGTCATCCTGGTGGCCGAAGGAGGTAGCTCGTGGCCGTCCCGGGGTGCAGCCGGGCGCTCGGCGGCGCCAATGCCACGGCCCCTCTCTGAGCAAGTAGGGCACCGGCCCTGCTGCTCCTTGGCGGGTGGCCTCGGCTGCGTGACTCCAGCTCTCCCAACCTCAGCTTCTTCATCTGTACAACGGGATCACAGCAGCACTTCATCTCCCGGGACCGTCAGGAGGGCAGGAAAACAGAGTCCTGCCATGTGCTGGGGACCGCCCCGCGTGCAGGCAGCGCTCCAGAGGCGGGGATTCTGGGATGAGGATGAGGATGAGGAAGGCTCCTGGAAAAAGCGGGAGCTGGAGAAAGGGGTCCCCGGCGTCGGGGTCCCTGCCTGGAGCGGGGATGCGTGGGCACGGCTGCCCCACCTGAGAGCGCGGCGGGCCCAGTCCTCAGCCCTGCCGGCCGTCTAATGATTAAGCTGGTGGAGGGGGATGGGGCTGCAGGGCCAGACGTGACCGGCCAGCCTTGCTTGGCTTTGGTGACGCGATGGCCCTGGGATCACGGCCTTCTCGGACCCGTCAGCAGCGGGCCAAGGTCGGCGCGGGGCCTTGGCGGGCATCACGCAGGGGCGGGAGGGGTGGCCAGGGCTGCTCTCTGGGGGACTCCCCTCCCCCCAACCCCTCTTAGGCTTCACCTCTGCCGAGCGCCCACTGCATGCAGGGCTCCCATCCCTTCCCTGCCATGGGAGGGGCTGGGTTCCCCCCAAGGGAGCGAGGCCCCCAACTGTGACCCCACGTCCAGGCAGGGAGGCGCACCCCACCCGGGGGCAATCACCACACACCGGGCGGAGTCATGTCCAGCCCGGGCCAGGGTCCCCCAAGCTCCTGCCCAGACCCATGCCCGCCCTCTCTCTCTCTCTCTCTCTCCCCACCCCTGCTTCTCTCTCTCTCCCTGTTCCCTCCCTCCCTCTCTCTCTGGCTCTTCCTCTCCCAGCCGCCTTCCTGTCTGTCCCTCTGTCTCCCCGTCTCTTGTTTTTGCCTCTTCCATGCTTTCTGAGCTTCCCTCCCTCCCTCCATCTGCTCTGGCTCCTCCGCTCCGCTGCCGCCTCCCTCCCCGCCTCGCCTGGCTCTGACCGCCCCGCCCCGCGGCCTGTCTCTCTGCAGTCAGCCCCTGTCCGGACGCCAGCACATTATGTCCCTGGTCAGACCCTGACGTCAGGCGGGGCCTGGCCGACGGCCACGGGACGCTGCCGGGCAGGCGGAGGGAGTGCTGGCTTCCCGGTCCCCACCGGAGTGGCCGCCTGCCCGCCGGGGCCTGTCCGGCCTCCTCGCAGCAGGGCTCCGGTCCTCCCGGCTGGTCCTCCCAGCTGGGCTAGCAGCTCGGTGGCCTGGGCCAAGGCGGCCCACCTCTCCCCCGTGCCCCAGAGAGGAGACAGTGCAGCCTGGGACCCAGTCCCGGCTGTGTGACCTCAGGCAAGTCACCCCTCCTCTCTAAGCCTCATCCCCCAGCAAAACGAGGCCACAGAAGCCCCTGCCTCTCGAGTCTGCAGGGCGGGTCAAGCCCATCCCACGGTGGCCCTGCCAGGCAAAGTGCCAGCCCACCGCAGGGGTCGCTGTCCCTGCGGGGCCAAACCAGCAGTCATCGAGGAGGGGAGGCCGGCAGAGGTGGGGGTCTGGGTGTCCGTGTCAGGGGCGCCCTGGTATTTAGCGGCAGGGATGTGCCTCGTGCCCTGGGGACAGCCAGGCGGAAGGAGTGCCCCGCCCAAAATACAAACAGCGCCTGCCGAGAAACCCTCTCCAGCAGGCTGGCCGCAGGCCCCATCGGACTCAGAGAGGTGGTTTTACAAATGTCATATTTCTTGTTTGGTTTGTTTGTTTCTTTCCCAGATTTTCCAAGCAACGCAGTTTCCTTGAAGGACATCTGAAGGGCACCTGAGCTTCCTGGTGTGAAGACAGGCTTTAGGACCAGATGGACGTGGTTCACCGCAGCTGTGGGATCTTGGGCCGGGCTTCCCTGGTGGAGTCTCAGTCTCCTCGTCTGTCAAATGGAAACGGGGGCTGAGAGGCTGCGGTGAGGGTGAGACCGAAACACACTTGTGAGGCCCAGGAGGGCCCTGGCCGCGGTGGTGCCCTACATACGGGGCCTTTCTTCTTGTCTTGTTTGATTCCTTTTATTCCAAATAGAGGAGAAACAGCAAAGGTCACCCAGAGAGGCTCGCTCTAAGATGTTCATGGGAATTCGGCTCTGCTGCCGTGTTTATACTGAGATCCCACTGTTGTCTGTTTTTTCGCTCCTCATGCAGATAAAACCTCGCTGGAAGTGTCGTTTAAAAATACATTTGCTTACGGTGGTGATTTGAATATGCACGTGTTCAAAAGTTTCCAGAGGCGTCCCAGGAAAAGGAAGGCGGCCGCTCACTCGGCCTCTGCTGGTCAGTTTCTGGTGTGTTCTTTCTTTCCTGGTTTTACTTATCTTTCTCCAAAATTGTTAGGATGATTATTCTTAATAGAAACTGGATCTTGCTATGTTGTCCAGGCTGGTCTCGAACTCTTGGCCTCAAGCCATCCTCCCGCCTCAGCCTCCCAAAGTGTTGGGATTACAGATGTGAGCCACTGCACCCAGCCCCTTCCCTGGTTTTAAATCCTCTTCAGACATAGGATTTCCAGCCCCACCCCTGCACCCCTGTTTATTTTGCTGTTTTTTAATTCACTCAATTATAAAGCATGACACTATTTTAAAAAAAACTAGAATCTACTGCCAGGCATGGTGGCTCATGCCTGTAATCCCAGCACTTTGGGGGGCCAGGGTGGAAGGATCCGTTGAGCCCAAGAGTTTGAGGCCAGCCTGGGCAGCATAGCAAGACCCAGTCTCCACAAAAAAATCAGCAAATTAGCCAGGCGTGGTGGCACATGCCTGTAATCCTAGCACTTTGAGAGGCAGAAGTGAGAGGATTGCCTGAACCCAGGGGTTTGAGACCAGCCTGGGCAACTTGGCAAGATCTCGCCTCTACAATAAATTAAAAAAAAAAATCAACTGGGCATGGTGGCTCGGGCCTGCAGTCCCAGCTACTCAGAAAGCTGAGGCGAGAGGATCACCTAAGCCCAACACATAGAGGCTGTGGTGGCCACGAGCGTGCCACTGCACTCCAGCCTGGGCGACAGAGTGAGACACTGACTCAAAAAAAAAAAAAATTAGAACCTACAGACAATCAGAAGAAAGGGGGTGGTGGGGAATGTGGAACGCCCTTCAACAGGCTGGAGCGCATCCTGCTGGCTTTCTCCACCAGGCGACGAATGTGCACTTTCTTAGAGTGCCGCATCGTCCCTGGGCTCAGCTCAGAGCTTGAGATGCTGCGTTTGTGTGATGGCTGATTGCTCTCTTTCTTCCCCAGTGAGGTGGTCCAGGAGGCCACGTCTGTGCTGTCCACCCCCAGCAGGGAGCGGACACGTGGTAGGTCCTTAATGCGTGGATGAGTGGGTGAACTCTCAGAAGGGATCATCCCACGTAGACCCCTGCCCGGCGACCCATTTTCCCCTTAATGTGGCAGGCACGTCCCTCCACATCTCTACCCAGGGACTCTCCATTTTTCATGTCTGCAGAGTCACCACAACAAACATCTTTTTGATGTTGGCCAGAAGCTTCCTCTGTCCCCAATTGGGAAGCTCTTTTTCAAAACGCAGATCTGTTAACAAACTCCATATGACCCGCCCGCGCCCCAGCCCCTTGGGCTGATGACTTTCAGCCTGACGCTTCCTGGGCTGCACGGGCCCATTGTTTTCTGGGACAAGCCGAGATTTACTGTCGGCTTCTGACATCATGTTTTTCCAGTGAAGCTCAAAAGTGAAGACGGCCCCTTCCCTCCCGCCCCCGCGCCCGCCTGCTGAGATGATTCCATCGATCTGCTGACGGCGGGAAACCTGGCATAACCCTTGCCTCCCTGGCTGCCTCACTGCATGGGGCACACCCCAGGCTTGTTCCTACCCCAGGGCCTTTGCACCACCTGCTCCCCCTGCCTGGAATGTGCTTCCCTCGGACACGTGCTTGGATCACTCCCTTCCCCACTTCAGGTCTCAGCTCTGATGTCAGCTTCTCAGAGAGAGAGAGGCCTTCCTCAACCGTCTTTATTTTTATTTTGTTTCAAAATGTTATCGCTATCATTTTTTAATAGAGACGGAGTCTCGCTATGTTGGCCAGGCTGGTCTGGAACTCCTGGCCTCAAGAGATCCTCCTGCCTCACGGCCTCCCAAAGTGCTGGGATGACAGGCTTGAACCTGTGTGCTCAGCCACTCGACTGTTTTTCTAAATTAGCATCTCTAAGTCACATATCCAGTTTTACATTTCTTCATAAAACACATACCATTACCTGGTGCTGAATGATATCATACTATGTTGTGTTCTGTTATAGTCATATTTTGGGAGTTTTTAATTTATTGCCTGTCTCCACTATGAGGGCAGGAGCTTGGGACTTTGTTTTCTTTCTTTCTTTTTTTTTCAGAGACAGAGTCTCACTCTGCGGCCCAGGCTGGAGTGCAGTGGTGTGATCACAGCTCACTGTAGCCTTGACTTCTTGGGCTCAAGCGATCCTCCTGCCTCCTGAGTAGCTGGGACTACAGGCATGCGCCACCACTCCTGGATAATTTAAAAAATTTTTTTGTAGAGACAGGATCTCACTAAGTTGCCCAGGCTGGCCTCAAACTCCTAGGCTCAAGAGATCCACCCACCTCAGCCTCCCAAAGTGCTCTGTGCCCGGTCTGGAACTCTGATCTCTTTCCCACAGTCTCCCCAGCATCTACAATAGGGCCCGAAACGTTGCAGATGCTCAGGAAACACAGGTTGAACCAAGAAATGTTGACTCCAGGATTCCAAGATGGCTTCCAAGGCTGAGAGACAAAAGCGTCATTTATTAGTTCATGGTTGACCGACCGGGAGCACCACAGTGGATCAGCAGACACGGCCCTCCTCTTGCGGGATGAGGTCAGCGGTCGGGAGACGCCTCTGCGTGGCAACAACCTCTGTGTGGCCTCACTGGCCTCGCTGGCCTCCCGGGTCTGCAGCCGTGGATTCCCACTCTGACGTAGGCCTGGCAGGGCCACCTTTGCTCTGCCCCGTCTCTTGTCCCAAGTTGGGGAGAAATGAACAAGAGATGCTAGAAGCAGTTGGCTCCCCTCCCACCAGCCCGGCTGGTGGAGCTGACCTCAGCCCCGCTTTCTGGCTGCCCCGGCCCACGTCCACCCACCAGGGAGTCTCCTGCCTGGCAGTCCGCACCTCCCCAAGGAGGCCAGACAGCAGTTTCCCCCCCTCTCAGGCTCAGGTTGGGTGCAGGCTGTGGCTCGGCTTCCCCAGTCGGATATGTCTGCTGAGGGCGTCTAATCAGAAGAGACCACAGGACAAGATCGGCTGGGGACACATAGGAGGGGCCTTGGTGGAGGGTGGTGGCCAGGCAGGGGGCTCTCTGGACAACTCTCTTCAAAACTCCGGCCGTGTTCCTGACTGTGTGGCCTCCAGTCCTGACCCTGTGACCCCTCAAGGGTTCTACGAACCACCCAGGAACTATTAAGCAACTCCCTTCCCGGGTCCACTGGCCGCAGTGGTGGATACCGTCGCTGGCAACCGAGATGCCCTGATGGACAGTCGCTCCTCTTGGTCTCCCCAGCTTCTCATCAGCATCTTTTACTCAGGCACTATCAGGAAAGGCCGCCTCTGGCTCCTTTTCGCTGCTGGATAGAATGATTTTGAATGTTGTCATCTTCACTTCAGCTCTAAAACGAGCCCTCACATCTGCTGCCCAAAGGGGATCACACACCACAGCTGAACCACGTTGGGGGACGTTGGCCGGGGTTTTCAGCAGCCTGAAGAATGCTTAAGGCCAGGCTCGGTGGCTCAGCCTGTCGTCCCAGCCCTTTGGGAGGCCGAGGCGAGTGGATCACCTGAACCCACGGGTTCGAGACCCGACCGGGCAACTTGGCAAGACCTGGTCTTTACAACAAATTTTTAAAAATTAGCCGGGCGTGGTAGTGAGTACCTGTAGTCCCGGTTACTTGGAAGGCTGAGGCAGAAGGATCACCGGAGTCCAACGGGTGCCCGTGAATATGCCACCGCACACCAGTCTGGGAGACAAAGTGAGACTCCAACTCAAAGAGACCTCATCTCTACTAAATCAAAAAATCAGCCGGGGTTGGTAGCGCATGCTTGTAATTCCGGCTACTCGGAAGGCTGAGGCGGAAGGACTGCCGGAGCCCAGCAGGTCGAGGCTGCGGTGGCCGGAAGCGGCCACTGCACTCCAGTCTG
>NW_007248777.1:307227-313401 GCF_000164805.1 Carlito syrichta
AAAAAAAAAAAAAAAAAAAAAAAAAAGAATGCTTACGTTCTTTGATCCCCAGTTCCATCTCTGGGATTCTGTACTAAGGCAACGATCACAAATAGAGATGGTGCCCAAAGATGTTCACAACAGGACTCGTAAGAGCAGCGAGAAATCAGAAGCTGCCTCCGTGCCCACGAAGCAGAGAACAGTGACGTTAATTACCTAACGGTTCCCCAAAAAAGTTTGCAACAACTTCTCCACAAAATATTAGTGCTACTAATTCATTTCTGAGTATCAGAAAAACCAAAACAACAGGGGCTCAGATGAGTTAGAAGATTGTTTCTCTTTGACATAAATGACATGTGGAGGCTGCAGTCCAGGGCTAGAGAGTAGAGTGGCCTCGTGGGCTCATCGGGGGCTCAGGGTCCTTTTCCCTTGCTGCTCCACCTTGGCCCAATATGGCCATTCAGATTCCAGCCATCACATCTGCAACCCAGCCAGCAAGGAGCGTGAGAAGAAGAGGAGACGTTTCCTCCCTAAGAGCACTACTTGGAAGTTACTTATATCCTATTGGCCAGAACTCGGTCACTTGGACACCCAGCTGTAAGAGAGGCTGGGAAGTGTAGTTTCCTTTCTTCTTTTTTTTTCTGGGTGGTCATATGCCCAGCAAAAGCCCGCAGTTTTTATTATTAAGGAAGAAGGAGAGATCAGAGAGTTGGGGGGAAGTGGGTTTCTGCCACCACAGGCAAACGTGAAAAATAATGGCCAGGCTCTGTGGCTCCGCCTGCAGTCCCAGTGCTGTGGGAGCCCGAGGTGAGTGGATCACCTGAGCCCACGGGTGCGAGACCAGCCCAGGCAACCTGAAGAGACCTCATCTCTACAGTAAAATAAAAATCAGCCAGGCATGGTGGTGTGCATCTGTAGTTCCAGCTACTCGGAAGTCTGAGGCGGAAGGATCGCCAGAGCCCAGCAGGTCGAGGCTGCGGTGGCCGGGAGCGTGCCATTGCACTCCGGCCTGGGCGACAGAGTGAGACTCCAACTCGGAAAAAAAAAAAAAGAAAAGAAAATCATGTCAAGGATTTTACAATAACACAAAAAAGATGATTTCGCAGAGTTTGGGAACAGCAGGATTTGAACGGTAGGGGCAGTGTGATCTCAACTCGGTCATACAACTCCAGAACTTAGAAAGCTTCTCAAAGGACAAAACCCGAAAATGGGCCGTGTGGGTGATCCAGTCCTAATTCTATTTTTTTTTTTTTTTTTGAGTCGGAGTCTCACTCGGTAGCCCAGACTGGAGTGCAGTGGCCGCTCCCGGCCACCGCAGCCTCGGCCTGCTGGGCTCCGGCGATCCTTCCGCCTCGGCCTTCCGAGTAGCCGGAATTACAGGCATGCGCTACCACGCCTGGCTCATTTTTGGATTTATTGTAGAGGTGAGGTCTCACTGCCCAGGCGGGTCTCGAACCCGCGGGCTCAGGCAATCCACTCACCTCAGCCTCCCAAAGGTGCGGGATTATAGGCTGAGCCACCAAGCCCGGCTTCCATTTTTTCCTTTCCATCCTCTGTGTTATACACTTTCGAGAGTTAAGCAAACGTAACTTCCCAGAAAAGGACCCCCACGTTGATGACATGGCCCTCCTGAGCCACATCGCGTGCTGTGTGAGCTCCGTCCCCAAACGCAGCCAGGCAGCCGGACGGGCAATGAAGAAATGAAGGATGGCGAGTCCCTGGCCACATGACTTTGAACCAGGCAAGTCCAAGGAACCCCAGGAAGCGACAAGGGAGCGTGTCGCTTGGGACCTGTCACGGGCTCGAGTGACAGCTCTGAGGAAGCACGAGCCCCGTGACCTGGGGCTGGTCTCAAACCTCCCCACGTTGGCACTTGTGCAAGGTGGGGGCCCCAGCCCCTAGTGCTTGAGGACGGTTACCAGGAGGGGGCTCATGGGAGGTGTGGGCATCCGTGCCCAGCACGGATGCCAGAGGCCACAGCCAGGCGCCACCGTGTCCCCCAGGGGACACTCGGCAATATCTGGAGACATACCCGGTTGTCACGACGGAAGGTGGGGACACACCGCTAGTGTTTGAGGGCAGAGGCCAGGAATTCTGCTGAACACCCCAAAGCGCCCAGGGAAGCCCCTGCCCCAGGGAATTGTCTGGCCCCAGATGTCAGCCGAGCCACGGAAGAGAGCCCTGTCCCCATGTGCCTGCGAGTCTGCTATGTGGCTCCTGCTGCCGCGAGTCACATGGTGGGGGTCTGCAGAGACCGTGCGTCTGTGGACGTGTGTGGCTGCAGGATGGCTTTCGGGGGGAGACAATCGCCACAACGCTCCGTCTCTTCTGATACCGGGGCCCCCTGGGTGCTGCGGGGTCTTTCCAGCTTGCCCCCAGCACTGCACTGGGAGTGTGGGGAAGCGTCTGGCTGTCCCTGGGGGCTGTGGGCACGCCTGCCATGCGTAGATGAGCTCACTGGGTCCTCCTGAAACCCCCAGGGAGGGCTGCCGTCCCCTCCTGGTCAGAGTCAAGGAAGCAGCCATGAGGCGGCACGAAGCCTGGGCTCTCCCCAGACTGTGATCCGGAGGCAGCCACAGCAGGCCCGTCGGGCTCCACTTGTACGGAACCAAGTTGTGCGCTAGTTTTCCGTTGCCACCGACCCCCAGGTTGAAGTTCAGGTGACCTGACATGCCTGGATGAACCAAGGTGCAACCATGGCAGGAACCTAAGTGCACGGGACACAAGCGCACGGACCAGGGAGTGGGGACTGAGTTAAGAGGCGGACACAGCTTGGCAGAATCCAGGATGGGCGGGATCCAGTCCTGGCATCCCCTGGGGCAGGACCCAGCCAGATCGTGCCTCCCAGCCTCACTTCATTGCAAGGTCGAATGAGACCTGCCCCAGACCCCAGCTCGGGGAGACAGATCTGAGCGTTTCCTCCTGTCTCCCAGTGGTCGACTTGACGTAGTGCTTCTCTCAAAAGCGGGTGCCACGGCATCGACCACCTTGCACATTGGGAGGCGAGCCACGGCTGGCTACCAGAATCACCTGGGAGCGTTGGAAAACCAAACTCTGGGCTCCCCTGTGGGCCCAGTAAGACCATGCTTGGGGCTGCATGTGAACAGATCTTGCCTCGAATCTTGCCTCCTCTGCAGGAGGCTGTGTGACCTGGATCAGTGACTTTGCCTCTCTGAGCCTCAGGTCAGTCCTCTGGAGAAAGGGCAGCACTAGTCCCTGGCTTCGAGGGTGGCCAAGAAGATACATCACGGCTGAGCAGGGGGCCTGGCATACAGTAAGTGCTCACTAAATGTTGACTCTTTTATTTTTGGAGCAGGGATTGGGCACACGCACACGTGTGTGTATGTGTGTGTGTGTTTTTAAGCCCCTTAACGGATTCCGATGGGACCAGCCACCCATTCGTTTCTCCATGCATTCATCCATCCATGCATCTCTTCATCCATCCACCCGCCCATCCATCCGTCCTTTTCTTCAACACATTTCCTCCGCAAAGATTATGTGCCTGGCTGGCTTTAGAGCCTGAGCACACAGAAGCGACTGAGATGCCCAGAAACCCTCCTCTCACGGGGCAGACAGTGTCAGGGACGGGAAGCCGACTAGAAAGTCAAGAAACCAGCATGCCGTATATATAAAGCCAGGTGGCCCAAACCGTTGGAAACATACATCAGCAGGACGGGGGGATCACGTGGGATGGGGAGAAGCCAGGGGCCTTCCGCTGGCCCCCCGGACCTTCCCGCCCCCGGATCAGACCCGCGTGGACAGCACCCACCTCCGCAGCTTGCCGCCCCCAGGGCAGACGCCAGAAAACTCACTTTCTCAGCGTCTCGTGCACCCCGGGTGCCGGCGGTGCTGGAGAAACGGCCAGGAGGTGGGCAGATGCGGAAAGTTGGGGTTCACACAGGCCAAGTGGCTTGCCTGAAACCAGGCAGCTGGGAGCAGAGGAGCCTGGATGTCCCTTGGCTTGGGCTCTTCTCCCGTTCCTTGCTGTGTGGAAGGTGCCACTGGGTTGAAAGGAAGGAAGAGAAACGTCGAGACGCCTGTGTGTCCAATCACCCTCTGTGAGCCAGGCCTGGGCTTCGTGTCCTGCTCTATCGGGCTTGTTGCATGCTCACCATGGCCTGTGAAGCAGGATGAGCAAATCCATGTCCAGAGACACCAGGCTACTAGCTTGAGGCCACATAGGAGAGAAGTCAGGACACAGACCCACCGCATTTGTTTCCAAAACCTTTGGCAACACGCCCCAACAGAAGGCCCCCTGAGAGGTACGGTGCTTCTGACTCCCTGGGCAACCCTGCCTCAGGGTCTACATCTGAGCCTTCTTTCTACTTCCAGACCAAACCCAGGACACTAAATATGGAAGGCTCTCAATGAGTAGCACATCAATGCTGCAAGGAAACACGGCCGGCTTACAGGGCCCTGCCTGAGAAGTTCAGAGGCTCAGAGGCCCTGCCTTCTCACTTGTTTTCCTCTCTCACATGAAAACTTTGGCTGAGTCATTCTCTGGCCTCATTTTAGCTGTGCCAAAATGATTTTAGCTCCCCTGAAATGGTGGCACTTTTTTATGGGGTGGAAAGCAAGGTTTCCCTCATTTACAGCCATGACTATATTATTTATCTGTCCAGCTTTCCATCCACCCACCCACACTTCTATCCACGCCTCCTACTCAGTCTATCCAGACTTCCATTCATTCCTCCATGAATCCATCGATTCCAACATCACCTAGGCTTCCAAGCATCCGCCCATCCACCTATCTACATATCTCTCATTCGTTTGTCCGTCTACCATCTGTTCATCCATCATCTACACCTCCATCCGTCCACCCATTCATGTATCCATCTACCCATCCGTCCATCTGTCTCCCCATCCACCCGTTATCCCACCCACCCGTTCACCCATCTATCCATCCACCATCCATCCACCCATTGATCATCCATCCATCCATTCATCCATCCATGTATCCATGTATCCATCCATCTGTCCATCCCATAAACACCTCCCAAGCAACTCCTGTGTGCCAAGCCCTGTGCTGGACTCAGAGGAACTAAACGTAAATGTGGCTTGGTCCTTGGCCTCGCGGAGCTCACAGTCCAGTAGGAGAGCTAGAAGAGGGGTGATCGGAAGGGCTTCTTCGTGCATTGCACGCACGCTCGGTGGTGCCTCCCTGTGTCAACCAGCCTTAGACCCTGGGGAGCAAAGAGGAGGGAAACCAGGTTCCCAGCCCTCACCATAGTGACAGGACATAAGGCGACGTGAGCCGTGGCTGAAGTGCTTGTTCAGTGACCATGCTGTTTGTTTGGCGGGTGCTTGCCAATGCCCTCACGGGCCAGGCCTGGGCTCTGGGGACAGAGGGATATAAAAGCCTTGGCTTTGACCGCCTGGAGCACGGTCCAGGGAAGGAAGCAGTCCAAGATCGAGTTTCAGCCAAGCATGACATGAAGTGCACTGGGGGTGAGAAGAGGAGTTTGTAAAGCCGGGAGGTGGCTGAGGTGCCTTGGCGGGGGGTGGGAGAGGTGGTGCTCAGAGCCCGAGGGATGAGGTGGGGTCTGTCCAGTTGGCCCCTCCCTGGCTCTCTGCAGATCCCGAGGGGCAGCTCAGGGCCCCCAGGACACCCTTCCCAGCCAGCCAGCCTTCAGAGTGTCGGGGGCTGGGGCGGACACGACAGAGCCCCGTCTCCAGGCAAGGCCCTGGGAAGCTGGCCGGCCGAGCCTTGGAGACCGTCCCACAGTGACCAAGGTCCATGGGTGACATTGAGGTTGTTTGTACGAATGTGCTCCACTTTTCTGGGCAGGCTCGTTCACAGGAAAAACAACTCTGCTGACATGACTTATGGCGGGTGTGGAGGCGGTGGCTGGGAGCACCACCCACGCACGGTGCTCCAGGGACAAGGGTGCTGGCAGGGGTGGGGCGAGATGGGCAGAGGCTGGAGATGGCGTCAGGGGCCAGATCTCGCGAGGCCTCGGAGGCCTTGAGAAGGACTTGATTTGTAGGGCAACAGGGAGCATTGGAACTGGTTCCGATGGGTTAAAAATTAGGATTCAAGACCTCCAGAGGGCAAAGGATGAATTCATTGGCTCATCCATCCACCCGGAATTCACACATCTGTCCACTCATCCACCCACCCATCCACCCACCCATCCATCCATCCATCCATCCACCCACCCACTCATCCACCCATCCACCCATCCATCCATCCAC
>NW_007248777.1:313613-320060 GCF_000164805.1 Carlito syrichta
CATGTATCCATCTATCCATCCATCCATCTAATAGTGCAGCACCTGCCCTGTGCCAGGCACTGTTCCAGGCTCTGGGGACACAAGGGTGAACATGACAGATGCAGACCCTCCCTTCCTGGAACCCAAGGGGACACTGACCCCGAATCAGCAATTGTTCACCCCAGGGAAGGATTTTCCAAAAAGGGACTATGTAGACATTGCTTTAATCATCCATTCAGCCAGCATTTATTGAGCTCCTACTGTGCTCCAGGTGCTATGCTGAGTGCCAAGATGCAGGGTGAGCAAGACAGAGCCAGGCCCTGCTCTCAAGGGGTGCCGTTCCCATGGGGGGCATATTTACAAGTGAGCCACACACGGTAAGGGAAGGTGCATCAGGGTACACGAGGGGCTGTGGGGGCAGGAGGGCTTCCTGGAGGAAGAGGATGAGCAGGAGTTAGTTAGGTGAAGGGTCAAGCTTGGAGGCAAAGGAGGGGGCAGACGGGGTGTCTCCAGGGACCTGCCGGACTGCAGCCTTGGGATATGGGACCCAAGGGCAGGGTCTCTGGGGTCTCCCTGTCTCTCCTCTCTGCCTCTGCATCACTGTCTCGCCTTTCTGTTTCTCTCTCTCTTGGTCTCTGTCTCTCTCTGTCTCTCCATCTTTGTCGTCTCTGCATCTGTCTCTCTTTTCATCTCTGTCTCTCTCTCCATCTGTCTCTCCATCTCTGCCTCTCTCTCCCTCTCTGTCTCTGCTCATCTCTGGTCATCTTCCTGAGATGTCAGGAAGAGACCGGGTGCCCCGTGGGTGGGCACAAGGTCGGGGCATAGCACAGCTGGGCACGGGGACAGGCAGCGACTGAGTGGTCTGTTTTAGAAAGCTGGCTTCGGCCGCGGCTGACCCCAGAACCCGATCACCTGGCCCAGGGCAGCTCCTCTGGCTGGCAGCCCGTGACCCGGCACGTGCTGTGCTGGGTCTCCCCCGAGGGGTGTGGAGAGGAGCGGGGCCGCGGTGGCCTCCCCTCTGTCGAGTGAGCCCGTGGGCAGGGAGGGAGAGGCGGGTTCCCCAGGGGACCTCAGGGAGCCCTGGGCGGGAAAACCCACCTGTCACTCCCCCATGGCCAAGGCCTCCACCAGGAGCGAGGCCTGCTGTGCGTGTGGCTGGGTGCCGTGACGCTGCAGCTGACCCTCCCGGGCGGGTCTGGGGCCAGACTGCCAAGCCCCGACTCCTGGCCTTCCAAGTCGCCAGCCCTGTGACCCTGCACAGGCACTGAATCTCTTCCTTGATGGGCAAGATGAGAAGCCATCGCCTCTTCCATACCTTCAAGGTAAAAGATGAGTAGTTGTTAAAACAGGCCGGGCACGGTGGCTCACCCCTGTAACCCCAGCTTTGGGAGGCTGAGGCAGGAGGACTGCTTGAGGCCAGGAGTTCAAGACCAGCCTGGGCAACACAGAGAGACCGTGACTCTATAAAAAGTAAAACAGGCCGGGCGCGGTGGCTCAGCCTGTAATCCTGCGCTTTGGGAGGCCGAGGTGAGTGGATTGCCTGAGCCTGCGGTTCGAGATCCGCCTGGACAACTTGGTGAGACCTCGTCTCTCCAATAAATCAAAAAATCAGCCGGGCGTGGTAGCGCGTGCCTGTAGTCCCAGCTACTTGGAAGGCTGAGGCGGAAGGATCGCCGGAGCCCAGCAGGTCGAGGCTGCGGTGGCCGGGAGCGGCCACTGCACTCCAGTCTGGGCGACAGAGTGAGACTCCAACTCAAAAAAAAAATTTTTTTTAATAAAATAAAATAAAATAGCCAGGTGTGGTGGCAAGCCCCTGTAGTCGCAGATACTCAGGAGGCTGAGGTGGGAGGATCCCTTGAGCCCCCGAGTCTGAGGCTGCAGTGGGCTATGATACACATATTCATGAACACATGCAAAGCACTCAGAATAGCTTGTGGCGTGTAACAAATGCTTGGTGAAATGCAGGCCATGGTCGTTGCGGCTCTGTAACTGAGGTGAGACGAGGTGAGGGTAGGGCGGGGGTGTCCGGCCCAGCCTCTCGCCTCACCCCTGCGTGCTCTGCGGCCTTGTCCAAGTCTCGCGACTTCATGGGTGTCCACTCTCTCACCCGTCTGTGCGAGTGAGCCTGGCTCACGCCTGGCCAGGCGCCAAGAGCTTCTGGGTTCGTGTAAGGCAAACAGGGACAGCTCACGGCGCGGGGCAGGGAAGCGTTTCAGAGAGGTCCGCTCCCACACGCCTGGCGGCACGGGGCCTCTCCTGGGCGTCGGGGCCTCTCCTGGGCGTCAGGGCCCCAGGACGCAGGCTGGGCCTGGGACAGCGGGGAGCCAGGCGCGTGCCCCTGGCGCGCACATCTTGGCCACGGCTTCTGATGCCGGTGCTGTCATCCATCTCACGGAGGTGGACGCTGAGGTCCGAGAGGTGGGGAGGCTGCCCGGCGCACGGGGGCTGGCGCGCCTGGTCCTCCGAGCCGCCCTTGTCCTGAGCTCCCATGACAGCCGCACCCTCCACCTGCCAGGGCCAGCCGCGGCCTCCCCCACGCCCCGCCGTGAGCTCCTGCCGCGGCATCTCCAGCACAGGCCCGGGGCAGGCCCCGACACGCGTGGGGGAGGGGACCGCGCCCAGGCTGTCATCCCTGGCTGCGTAACTCAGACGTCCTCAGTTTCCTTCTCTGTAGAATGGGTGCAGCCGAGAAGGCCTGGCTGCGGCACCGGTCCTGCGACGTGGGAGGGGCCACACAGCCCTGTCCACACCCAGCCCCGCCCAGTCCAGCCCCGCCTCTACCACTTGCTGCTGTGTGAGCCTAGACCCGTGACTTGGCCTCTCTGGGCCTCCGCTTCTCCATTCGTGAAACAGGCGTTATCACGGCGCCCAGCTCTGTGAACGGCTGTGGCGACCAGAGGAGCTGACGCTGGAGGGGAGCCAGGGTCTGCCGGGCAACGAGGGCCACGGGGCGACACTCTGGACCGCAGGGGAGCTGGGCCCAGGCTCCAGCTGCAAGGGCTCAGGTCGGGGGCTGGGCGCGGGCGCGGGCAAGTCCTGACCCCAGCAGAGGGGCTGCAGAGTGCCAGGCCCCGTGGGCCAGCCACCCCACCCCCCTTCCAGGGAGCCCAGCAGGGCGAGGGCATCTCTGGGAGAGGCGGACGCTCCGTCTTTCCGGCAACTCTGCCCGTAGCCTCAGACGTACCCTCGGCTTCTGGGTTCCTGCAGACCTCGTCCCCAAGCCCGAGGCTGCAATGTCTCCTGCCGCTCACACTGCCTTCCATGTGGCCGGCGGCAGTCACCTCTTCCCTGGTTGTCCACTGCCCCTAGCCCCAGACAGTCCCCTCTCCGCACCCAGCTAGAGGGAATCTTTCCGATCCTAAGTCAGACCGTGCCCTCTTCTGCTCAGAACCCTCCTTGGCTCCCACCTACCCCAGAGAGAAGCCCAGATCCTCTCTACGACGTGCAAGGCTCTGGGGACGATGAGGCTGCCCCTCCGCTCGGACCCACAGACGCCCCCACGGCCCCTCACCGGTCCCGTCACACTGGCCTCCCCACTGTCCTCACCCCTGCCCGGTGCACCCAGTCCCCGGCCTCTGTGCCTGCCGGTTGCGCTGCCAGGAAGCTCCCCCCCGGACATGCCCACTGCCCGGCCCCCGTCCCTTTCAAGTCTGTGCTCAAATACTCATTCGGGGAGCCCTTCCTGCCCTGCACCCGCTTAGATGTGTCCTCGACGCACCCACAGGGAGGAGGCGGTGGCCCCTGATGGAGACGCGCAGAGGCAGGGACCGCCTCTCCCGCCGCATGGCTCCCTGGGCACCTCCGGCCAAGGCCCAGCACATGCCAGGCACTCAGGGCCACAGAGGGGCCGCGAGCCCTGCCTGCTGGCCCCCTCCTCTCAGGGACTCACAGCAGCTGCACTCACACACCCGGGCACGGGCAAGCCGGGGGCCCCATCCCCAGCCTCAGTTTCCCCACCCGGGATGCCGACCCCTTTCCCCGAGGCCCTTGCGGGACTCCGTGCCAGGTGCCCAACGCCCCTGGCCCAGCAGGCACTCCAGCGAGCGGACGCCTGCTGTCCAGCCCCATGCCAGCCGGTCCCCAGGAGACTGGGCTGTGAGTGTTATTTTTTATTTTTTATTTTTTTTATGAGTTGGAGTCTCACTCCGTCGCCCAGACTGGAGCGGCCACCGCAGCCTCGACCCGCTGGGCTCTGGCGATCCTTCTGCCTCAGCCTTCCAAGTAGCTGGAACTACAGGCACGCACTACCACGCCTGGCTCATTTTTTATTTATTGTAGAGATGAGGTCTCGCTGCCCAGGCAGGTCTCGAACCCGCGGGCTCAGGCAATCCACTCACCTCAGCCTCCCAAGGCGCTTACAGGCTGAGCCACCGAGGTGAGCCTTATTTTTAAGCATGCCTGCGGCGGGCTGGACCACAGCTCTGAAGGCCGTGGGGAGACCACAGCGCTCATGCATCCCGGCTTTCAGGAGGCTGGGAGACCGCGGTGTGGGGACCTCAGGGGAGGCCGCCCTGCATTCATGCCCTGCCCTTGACCCTTCCGTGAAACTGTGTCATGTCCCCCTGCTGTTGAGATGCGGCCCTGACCCTTCCCTGACAGGGCCATGGCGGGTGGAGGGTGGCACCCAGTCCCCCCACCCCCACCTCCCAGGAACTCCGGGTGACCCCTCCCGTCAACCCACATCACCTGGAGCGCGGTCAGCACGCTGGCCTCTGCCTAGCCCTCGCCTGGTGTTTCAACATCTCCCAGCACCTCGCAGCTGCCCGGCCCTGGAGTATTTTTAAACCCTGGCCTCGGCCAACCCTTCCTCACGTTCCGGCGGGGGCTTGAGTCGAGTGCGCGCCCCAGGGCGTGTGGCCGGGGTCTGGGATGGGTCGGGCCTGAACGGTTCACCGAAGCCGTCCTGGGCGCTCGCTGGCCCGGCGGGTGGGACAGGCCCGCGCCGGGCGGGGCGAGGCGGGCTCTGTGGATAAGCCAGGGGGCCCCGGTGAGGCTGCAGGGAGGGGCGGGGCCTGCGGGGCACCAGGGAGCGCCCCGCGTGCCCAGGACTTCGGTGTTCCAAGAGAAGCTACAGACCCGGCCGGAGGCGAGGCTTCAGGCAAGAGTCTCTTGACTTCCAAATGTCGGCCGTGCGTTTTCTCCAGAGTTAAACACGTCCCGAGAGGCCCACGCCACCCACGTGGGGCCCGGATCAGCCCCCAGAGCCAGCTGAGGTCCACGGCTGTGCTCGCCCCACCCACGGGGATCTCGGGATGAAGCGGGCTGAGCCCCACGCCGCCGCTCCCGGCCAGCCCGCCGGCCGCGTAAGGTGGGTGGGGGGCAGATCCCCCCTGCTCCGCGGCTTCCGTCCGGGGATCGCAGGACGGCTCCCGCGAAGTCTGCAAACCCGTTGTCGCCGGCGGCCACGGCTAAAGACGGAATGACATCGTGGACTCACTGCCACATCCACCGCAGCGACCACGAAGGCGCCTGCAAGGAGCACCGCCCTCCCCATCCCCGCTTTCTGTGCTCGCAAGGCTTCTGACGTGTCTGTGTCATAGGAACCCTGCCCCGTGTCCCGTGGGGCAGAGAGCGCACGACAGCCTTCCCAGCGCCACGGCGGTGAAGTCGCCTGGGGAGCTCAGCGCTGGCCGCGGCGGGAATATTTACACCGCGGACACCGGTCCGTGTGAAAATCAGGCCCCTGCCTTGCCAAGAACCGGTTGTGAAACATTTAGCAGCCAACCAGATTTTAAAGATCTTCCAGGCCGGGCACGGTGGCTCATGCCTGTCATCTCAGCCCTTTGGGAGGCCGAGGCAGGAGGATCCCTTGAGTCCAGGAGTTCAAGACCAGCTTGGGCAATGTAGTGAGACCCCGTCTCTACAATAAAATAAAATTAGCCAAGTATGGTGGTGCACACTGGTAGTCCCTGCTCATGGGGAGGCTGAGGTGGAAGGATCTCCTGATCCCAGGAGGTAGAGGCTGTGGTGAGCCGTGAGTGTGCCACTGCACTCCAGCCTGGGCAATGGAGAGAGACCCCAACTCAAAAAATAAATAATAAAAAATAGACCAATCAATACTTGCTGTTTCAGATAATAATGACCACGGTGAAGACAAGTAAAGCAGGTAGAAGATGGATGGTGAGGAAGGACACGCTTGGGGATGGGCAGTCATGGAAGGCTTCTCTGAGGAGGTGATATCTGAGTGGAGACCTCGGTGGGCTGAGGAGTGAGCCAGACAGAGACCTGGTCAAAGAAGGTTCCAGCAAAGCAAACCGCCAGTTTCCGCTTGGAGGCAGGAACATGCTTGCTAGTCCAGGGATGGGGAGGAGGCACGGGGGTAGGGGCCGAGTGAGTGAGGGGAGGGGAACAGGGATGGGGCTGGAGCTTGGGCAAGGGTCAGATCATGCGAGGTCTTAGAGGCCACAGTGAGGAGGAGGATTATCATCTAGGAGGGATTGGGAGCCCTGGAGGGTTCGGAGCAGGGGA
>NW_007248777.1:320619-323572 GCF_000164805.1 Carlito syrichta
CTGACCCCAAAGGCGGGTCCTTCTGCCGGCGTCACTGCGCAGCACGTCCCTCTGCTGCGCCTCGACTTCCCCATCCGCCCCATGGGACAACCACGGCGCGGCGAGGGCGCCACGGGCTTGCTCCTGGTGTGGCTGGGGCAGCACCAGAGGAAAGCCTTGCACCTGTCACCCCCCCGCCCTCCCTGGCAGCAGTCCATCGTTATTTGCAAAGTTCGTGGAAATTATTGAGCGCCTACTGTATACCAGGCTCTGAGCTACAGGCAGTGTCTAATTTAAGCTTCCTCCCCTCCCTGTGGGCGAGAATCATCATCATTTTATAGGCAGGGAAGGAGCCTTCAAGAGGAGGCCTGTCTCGCCCACGGTCAAGTTGCCAGGCAGGAACCCGGCGGGGGCTTGAACCCAGACCGGCCCTCAAACACGTGTGTCACAGTCGTCCCGTGTTCTGCCTGCCTGGGAATTGAATCGGGCACCAGAGTCTGGGGAACCGGGAGCCCGTGTGACCCCCGGCATCCATCTGCCCCAGCAGGGGCCCCTGCGTTTTGGAGCCAGCCGGCTCAGGTTATGCATGCCCTTGGCCTGGGTGTGGACGCGGTGCGGACGGCAGGGCACCCAGGGCGGCCTGGGCCTTCTCTTGAACCGCGAGTCCAGCCGGGCACCCGCGTCCCGTCCATAAATGCACCCAAAAATAGCTCGCGGGGCCCGGCCAGGGCAGGAGGGCCAGGACGTCCTGTTCCCGCAGGCTCTGGCCCGAGAGTGACCGTGTACTTGGCCTTCCCGGTCAGAGGCTGTTGGAAGGGAGAGCAGGGCTCACGCTGCCCGAGGCGGGTGGGAGCGACGGGCCGGGCATCGACACCGCGACCTCGGACACCGGGTGCTTCCCGAGTGCTCGGCGGATGACGGTGGGCGGGCCGTGGCCAGCGGCTCAGCAGACAGCGCCTGGGAGGTCGGGGCAGGCTCCCGGCCCTGACAGCTGTGGGTTGGAGCCCTGGCTCACCCGTCTCCCAGCCGCACGACTGAGCCTTGGTTTTCTCACCTGGAAAACGGGGTCGATGTCCCACAAGGCTGTTGCTGTGATTCAGGGAGTGTGTGGACCCAGGAACGGTTGGGAGACTTGGGGCGTTTACGGACCGGCTGCTCTGCCCCTCCCCCGCCCTGCAGCGTGAGCCCCGTGGCGGGCCAGGGACCTTTGCTGTTTGCTGAGGACTCCAGTGCACACCCGAGGAGCTCAGGCTATTTGCAGAATGAAGGAGGGAACGAATGGAGCTCCAGGCACAGAGCAAGTGCTCAGAAACTCGCAGCCACGCCTGTTGTCAATGTGCTTGAAAAAAGGAAACTTGAGTGTCGCGTGTGACCCCTCGCTGGCGCTGGTCGAGATGAGGACACGGGCTGGGTGCGGAGGCGCACGCCTATAATCCCAGCGCTTCAGGACGCTGAGGTGGGAGGATCCCTTGAGGCCAGGAGTTCAAGACCAGCCTGGGCAACAAAGCAAGATGCCATCTCTAACCAAATACATAAATAAATAAATAAATAAATAAATAAAAATAATAAAAATAAAAGTAAATCAATAAAAATGTTTTTTTTAATTTGCATCAGAGTCTCACTCTGTCACCCAGGCTAGAGTGCAGTGGCACGCCCACGGCCACTGCAGCCTCGACCTGCTGGGCTCAGGCGATCCTTCCACCTCAGCCTTCCGAGTAGCTGGAACCACAGGCACACGCTACCATGCCTGGGTAATTTTTTGATTTATTGCCGAGACGAGGTCTCACCAACTTGCCCAGGCTGGTCTCAAACCCGTGAGCTCAGTCAATCCTCTCACCTCAGCCTCCCAAAGTGCTGGGATTACAGGCATGAGCCACCACGCCCAGCAGATAATAACAATTTTTAAAAGATGAGAAGTTCAAGCAACCCAAGGGATGTGCAGACGTTATGCACAAAAAGACAGAAAGATGCGAGGCCGAGCCCTGGGCGAGGCTGGCGTCCTGGAGCCAGGGAGCTGGGCAGTGTGGACGCTGGCCTGGGTTTCGGGGAGGGGAGGGCAGACGTGCCGCCTGTGGCGAGACCTCCCAGCAAGCCAGGCTCCTCACGGGCACCGCCTGGGTCATCCCCATGGACTGACAGGGTGGCGTCCACGTGGAAGGAGGCGATCGGAGGGGAGGGGTGCGCAGGCTGGGTCTCGCAAAGCTTCGCGCTCACCGCAGTCACAGTCACGAGGCTGGCTGGCGTTCTCGTGTGGCCCTGCTGGAGGCGTGCTCCTGGCGTGCGGGGATGTCGAGTGCCCAGGGCAGCCCCAAGAGGCATGTGCTCCCCTTGTTCCCGTTTTACAAATGACGACATCAAGGCCCAGGAAGGCAGGGCAGCTGCCCGAGGTCACACAGCCGGGGGGTGGCCGAGCCCGCTGACCAGCTGACCTCTGCTTCCTCTTTTTTCTTTTTCTGAGTCAGGGTCTCACTCTGTTGTCCAGGCTGGAGTGCTGTGGCACACTGCTCACAACTGCCGCAGCCTCGGCCTCCCAGGCTCAGCCGATCCTCCTGCCTCAGCCTCCCGAGCAACTGGGACTACAGGTGCGCACCACCACGCCTGGCTAATGTTTTTGTTTTTTGTAGAGACGAGGTCTCACTATGTTGGCCAGGCTGGTCTCGAACTCCTGGGCTCAAGAGATCCTCCCGCCTCGGCCTCCCAACGTGCTGGGATGACAGGCGTGCACCACTGAGCCTGGTCTGTTGACCTCTTGGCCTTCCCCGCCCCCCAGCACTCGGCCACCTGCGACCACATCCCGATCTCCAGGCACGGGGAGCCAGCCGGCTCAGGCTACCCACTCCCGTGGCCTGGGTGTAGACACGGGGCAGATGGCGGGGCCGCCAAGGGCCCCCTCGCCCGGGGCCTCGTGGATGCCCCGCTGGAGCACCGTGCCCACCTTTCTGCTCTGCCAGCGCCGGTGCCCTTGGGCTTCCCC